>NC_044034.1:169062613-169170113 GCF_901765095.1 Microcaecilia unicolor | reverse complement strand
TTGAAATCTTTGCAGACTGGAGCCCAGTGAGATGTGTCACCTGAAAGGGACACATTTGAGACAGAGCCCAGGGCACCACTTCCAGGGTTGTTGGCATAGAACCAAACAGCTAGAGATCGTCCTAGGCCCAGGGAGCTTCAAGGCTCCATGGGATGTACTTCTGGACCTGTAGCTTCTCCATGCACTCTGTGAGAAAGGCTGCTCCCAATATCGTATCAAAACAAACCCTCAGGTATTACAAAGTCTGGGAGGGAGTGGACTCTTCGCCAGTTCACTACCCAATGTAGATGCTCCTAGAGCTGGATGACCTGCAAAGTGATCCCCACAGAATCTTCCACCAAGTCAGCCTGGATCAACCAATTGTTCAGGTAGAGATGAACCTGAATGCTCTAGGGGTGTAAGTGAACTGCCACCTTTACCATCACTCTGGAGAAAGTTCAGGGGGCCAGTTGACAAAGCAAAGGGAAGGCTTAAAACTGTAGGTGGTGCCCCAGTATACAAGAGCATGGATATTATGGTCCTCCCTGATTGGAATATGGCCTTTAAAACGTCCAGAGAGGTCAAGAACTCATCCAGGCGAACTGAGGCGATCACTGACCCTGAGGCACCTATTGACTCCTTTGAAATCTAGAATGGGCTGAAAGGAATCTCCTTTGGAATCTCAAAATAGAGAGTAATGCCTCAGTCCCCGCTCAGAAGGAAGAGCTGGCTCCACCACCCCCACATCTAGGAAGTAGTGAAGCTTAAGTGCAACTGCCTGCCATTTTGCCGGTAAGCCACAGGGAGCAACCATGAAGGCGTCTGCCTTGGGACATTCCAACTCCAGGGTATAACTCTGCTTGACCACCTCTAGGACTCACTAGTCCAAGGTGATGCAATCACACTTCTAACAGAAAACAGTCTTCCCCCTATCTGTGCCACAGATGGGGGCCTGGTGCACCTTCATTGGTAAGATCTGGAGCTTCCAGCTGAGATGGAGGGCCACAAAAGGACCCTGGCTTCAAGTACCGGCCCAGGTCTAGAGCCAGTCCAGACTGACGCTTGTCAGAACAGAACTCTTCCCCTGCTCCTTCAACAGCCTTTAGCAGCAAGAGCCTGCTGGGAGCCTTTCTGGCACAGCTCAGGAAGTAAAGGACAGGATTCTCCCATGGCCTTATCCAGCTTTACCAGGTCCTTCACAAAGAGCAACTGCCTCTTAAAGCCAGTGATGTGCCAAAACCGCCAAGGAGACCTCCTTTGCAGAGGCCTGCTGCAAATCATAAAGCAGGTCAACCAAAAACGTAACCCCACCTCCAAAGCTGTCAGGGACTTATTCAGAGCCTCTACTGAGGAGGCCTTCTGGACCCATGAGAGGCAAGCCCGAGCAATGTAAGAATGGCAAATCGTGGTCTGTATGCACAATGCCATCACTTCAAAAGACATCTTCAGGGAGGACTTCAGCTTCCTATTCTGCGCATCCTTGAGGGCCATGCCACCCTCCACAGGGAAGGTAGTCTTTTTGGTGATGGCTATGATCAAATCATCCACCCTAGGAATCTGCAAGGACTTCAGTTTGCCTGCGGGCAGTGGAGATATATACCATTCACCTGCTAGATAGAATACTGAAGGCAAGGCTGCTGCACACTATCCTATATGTTAGAGCTCTGTGTACTCTCTATCCCCACCTGTTGGTAGATGGGCATAACCCACAAGTTTCTGTATTGATCTGCAGGATGCTATGGAATATGCTTTGAAGCTCTGTGGCAGCCAATAGCATAGGAAATATTCAACTAAACAAACATCAACCTACCAGACAACTAATGACCTACAGTCAAGGAAGAAACAAGC
Organism: Microcaecilia unicolor; assembly: GCF_901765095.1. Lineage (NCBI taxonomy): Eukaryota > Metazoa > Chordata > Amphibia > Gymnophiona > Siphonopidae > Microcaecilia > Microcaecilia unicolor. Next base: position 169,168,286 of record NC_044034.1, on the reverse strand, counting down.
TAAAAAATAGAGGTGAACATTTCACAAAGAAAATAATCCAAAATGTATCTCAGTATTAACAAAGTACTATAGGAAGCAAAGTACATAAGTAATGCCACACTGGGAAAAGACCAAGGGTCCATCGAGCCCAGCATCCTGTCCACGACATTGGCCAATCCAGGCCAAGGGCACCTGGCAAGCTTCCCAAGCATACAAACATTCTATACATGTTATTCCTGGAATTGTGGATTTTTCCCAAGTCCATTTAGTAGCGGTTTATGGACTTGTCCTTTAGGAAACCGTCTAACCCCTTTTTAAACTCTGCCAAGCTAACCGCCTTCACCACGTTCTCCGGCAACAAATTCCAGAGTTTAATTATGCGTTGGGTGAAGAAACATTTTCTCCGATTTGTTTTAAATTTATTACACTGTAGTTTCATCGTATGCCCCCTAATCCTAGTATTTTTGGAAAGCGTGAACAGACGCTTCACATCCACCTGTTCCACTCCACTCATTATTTTACATAGCTCTATCATGTCTCCCCTCAGCCGTCTCTTCTCCAAGCTGAAAAGCCCTAGCCTCCTTAGTCTTTCTTCATAGGGAAGTTGTCCCATCCCCGCTATCATTTTAGTCGCCCTTCGCTGCACCTTTTCCAATTCTACTATATCTTTCTTGAGATGCGCGACCAGAATTGAACACAATACTCAAGGTGCGGTCGCACCATGGAGCGATACAACAGCATTATAACATCCTTACACCTGTTTTCCATACCTTTCCTAATAATACCCAACATTCTATTCGCTTTCCTAGCCGCAGCAGCACACTGAGCAGAAGGTTTCAGTGTATTATTGATGACGACACCCAGATCCCTTTCTTGGTCCGTAACTCCTAACGTGGAACCTTGCATGACGTAGCTATAATTCGGGTTCTTTTTTCCCCACATGCATCACCTTGCACTTGCTCACATTAAACGTCATCTGCCATTTCCTTAGCATCCCTCCGGACCGGCCCAGGATTGGACTGATGGATTGTGCTCGCCTTCCAGCAGGTTGGAGACTGAGAAAAAAACTCTGACTCTAGCGAGCCAATAAGAGCCCTGGTCATGTGACCCTAGCCTCAGTATTTTCTCAGTCTCCCAGCAGGTAGGAAGTGAGCCCATTAGTCTCTCTTTATTAGTCTCTGCTATTTTTGTTTTTTAGGTCTATTTTTCTTCTTTACGCTGTGCCACAGGAATTCTTTTGAGGCTTCTTAGTATTTAGCTTTCTTTATTGTCAGCCTCAGGGGTGTTATACTCGGGTGCCCCGGGTCCCTCCCCCTATTCCTCCCCATCTCCCTCTAAGAATTTTCAATTTACAGGGAAGGGCTACCCTTTTTGACTAGCAAAGGGGTACTGCCTTTGGGAGAGGCAGCCAGTTAAAAAAAAAAAAAAAAAAGAGAGAGAAAAGGGAATAAAAGCTCTGCTTCCCCTTTAAGCTAACGAGCAGGCAGCTCTCTTTAGTGTTGACTGTGTGTGTTGATTTGAAGCAGCTTGGTGATTAAAAAAAAAAAAAACTAGGAAGGAAACGGAGAGGAAAACGTTGTAAATCTTCAGGGCTTTCTGAATTTAAGGGGACATTTAGGGTCGACGGAACATGGCCTTCTGTGTTCAAACACACAGTTTTGGTTGGGCGCGAAACATTCGTTTTGGTGCGTGCACGCGCGTTCCCGCAATGGCGGAAAAGTTAAAACGATGCGCCATATGTCAGCGTCGGGGGGGTTTCCTCCTCCGGCGCATGTATATTCTGTACGGCGTTAGTTGCAGCGTCGGATCCGGCTCTTCCGTTCCCTGCAGCGACTCAGTCTTCGGTTGCTCTGTCTTTGCCGTTGCGGTCGTCTCCAGCAGTTACTGAGCAGTCAGGCACGGCCCTGGAGACCACCTCCGCGAATTTGGCGCAAAAGGTGGCCATTGTACCTACCGCTCTGTTGTCGCCGTCGCCTGCTCCCCCTACAGTTCAAGATGTTCTAAATGTAGATATTCTTCAGTCAGCAGCTCTGGTACAAGCTGGGCCCACTCAGGCAGGGGGTTTTCCTCCTGAGTTTGTGCTCCAGATGTACCAGGCCTTTTTGATGCACAAAGCTGATGCAGGAGCTGGGGCAGGAGATTATATCAGGCAGGCTCCTCCTCCTCCTAAAAGGTTTAGGGAAGATGGTTTGCATGGTGATTTGTGGGGCGATCAGGAAATGCCCTATTTGGAAGATGAGGAAGATCTAGAAGAAAATGTCTGGAATGATCCTGATCTCTCTTCTGCGGATCCTGAGGCGGCATCTTTTGCCCAGGGGGATGACCCTTCCATGGCTAGAATTTTTCACAAAGATGACTTGCAGGAGCTCATTGCTATGGTCTCCTCTACGTTGAACTTTGAAGATCTTCCGCCAGTTTCTCAAACCCGTAAGGTAGATTTCTTAATTAAGGGGTCTAGATCCGCAGCCAAAACTTTTCCCATGCATCAGGACATTTGGGATGTTATTAAAGCACAGTGGAAGGTTCCAGATGTGGCTTTTCGTCCGACTAGATCTATGGCTCGTCTCTATCAGATTCCGGAAGCGGATAAGGCTCTGCTTAAGGTGCCGATTGTGGATGCAGTGGTGTCGGCGGTTACTAAGCATAATACGGTCCCTATGGATGGGGTAACGGCTCTGCGGGATGTTCAGGACAGAAGACTAGATTCTCTGCTCAGGAACAGTTTTGATGTTTCTTCCTTGGCGGTGCAGGCTGCCATTTGTGGTTCCTTAGTGGCTAGAGCCTATTTTAGATGGGCAGAGAGAGTCCTGGACAGGACTTCGAATGATCTTCAAGCTGATCTTCAAGCTATCGATTTAGAGGTGGCCAGGATTGAGTCGGGGGCGGCTTTTCTGGCTGATGCCCTGTATGATTTGCTCCGAGCATCTTCTAAGTCTTTGGCTTTAGGGGTCGCTGCTCGTCGATCTCTGTGGTTGAAGGGTTGGTTGGCGGACGCGGCCTCCAAGTCCAAGTTGAATAAGTTTCCTTTTAAAGGTTCGTTCTTGTTTGGAGAAGAATTGGATAAGCTGGTTAATTCCTTGGGAGATGCTAAAGTTCCTCGTCTACCGCAGGATAGGCCTCGTCTGTCCAGTCGTGGTTCTTTGTTTGGTAGAGGTTCAGTGAGAGGTTTCCGTAGGTTTCAGACTGGTCGGGGTTTCATCCTCAGAGGTCTCGTTTCCTCAATAGGGCTCAGTCCTTTCGGGGTTCTCGCAGAGGAGCGGGTTTCTCCAATCCAGGTTTTCGATCCCAGATCCGTCCTACCCAATGAAGGTGCGAGGGCCTCTCCTCTGGTCCCTGTCTGATCTTGTCTTTCTCAGTTCTATCAGAGGTGGGCCCACATCACTTCAGATCAGTGGGTTTTGGAAGTTATTCGAGACGGTTATGCCTTAGAATTCGCAAGGCCTATTTCAGACGCTTTTCTGGAGTCTCCCTGTCGCTCTCCTCTCAGGGTGAGGGCGGTTCGGGACACTCTACAGAGGCTCTTAGATCTTCAGGCTATCTCTCCAGTCCCTCCTTCAGAGTACAGGCAGGGCCGGTATTCCATTTATTTTGTAGTTCCCAAGAAGGAAGACTCCTTTTTTCCTATTTTAGACCTCAAAGCTGTCAACCGAGCTCTCAGAGTTACAACCTTTCGTATGGAGACCCTTCGATCAGTCATTGTAGCAGTGCGCCAGGGAGAGTTTTTGACAGCCTTAGATCTCACAGAGGCCTATTTGCATATTTCTATTCGTCCGGCTCACCACACGTTCTTGCGTTTTGCAATTCTAGGACGGCATTACCAGTTTCGCGCTCTGCCCTTTGGTCTTGCGACGGCTCCACGCACTTTTACCAAAGTTATGGTTGTAGTGGCCGCAGCCCTCAGAAAAGAAGGAATTCTTGTTCATCCATACCTAGACGACTGGTTAATCAGAGCGAAGTCTTTTCAGGAGAGTTGTCGCGTCACACACCAAGTGATGCAGTTCTTGCAGTGTCTAGGTTGGGTAGTAAATGTAGCCAAGAGTCGGTTAGTTCCCTCTCAGTCTCTAGAGTATTTAGGCGTCACGTTCAACATGGCACGGGGCCGAGTCTTTCTGCCGCAGGCCAGGATTGTAAAGCTCCAGTCTCAGATACGGGATTTACTTCAGCAGCAACGTCCGTGTGCTCGGGATTATCTTCAGGTCCTTGGTTCCATGGCAGCCACGATAGAGGTAGTACCCTGGGCCAGGCTTCATATGAGGCCTCTTCAGTGGTCCCTTCTATCCCGGTGGTCCTCTCAGAGGGATTCACTGCTGATGCGACTGCCTCTCCGCAACCGGGAATGCAGCTTTCTGTTTTAGTGGCTACGGATGCAGAATCTCACTGTAGGAATGCCTTTGGAATCTCCTCGGTGGATACCGTTAATGATAGATGCCAGTCTGCGAGGCTGGGGAGCTCATTGCCTGGGCAAGGGGGCCCAGGGTCTCTGGTCTCCACTGGAAGCAGTTCAATCAATCAACTTGTTGGAGACAGGGCGATCCGGTTAGCTCTGCAGCACTTCAGTTCTCTCCTGGTAGGCAAAGCGGTGAGAGTGCTTTTGGACAATGCCTCGGCAGTGGCCTATATCAACCGCCAGGGAGGAACGAGATGCCGTCTCTTGTGTCGGGAGGCGGAGAGTCTTCTTGCCTGGGCGGAGGTTCACCTCGCGGCCATTTCAGCATCGCATGTAGCAGCAGTGGAGAACGTTCAAGCCGACTTCCTCAGTCGCCACACTCTCAATCTGGGAGAATGGGCTCTCAGCGCTCAGACGTTTCAGTTGATAGTGGAGCGCTGGGGCACTCCAGTTCTAGATCTTTTCGCCACCAGTCTCAACGCAAAGGTCCCTCAATTCTTCAGTTGCCTAAGAGATGCAAGAGCGGCAGGGGTAGACGCTCTCTTGCAGCAGTGGCCCTCCGACCTTCTTTACGCGTTTCCTCCGTGGCCGCTAATAGATCGTCTCCTACAGAAGATCGAGGAACATGGAGGACCGGTAATTTTGGTGGCACTGGACTGGCCTCGACGCCCTTGGTACGCGGATCTGCAACGTCTGTCGGTCGAGTCTCCTCTTCGGCTTCCAGTTCACAAGACTTTGCTGGTACAAGGGCCAGTTCCACATCCAGACCTGGCTCGATTTTGTCTTACGGCTTGGCTCTTGAACGAGCCCGTTTAAGCGGGGTTTTTCAGCGCCAGTAATTTCCACCATGCTTTGGTCTCGTCAGCGCTCCACTTCTCTCAACTATATTCGCACTTGGAGAATTTTTGAGGCTTGGTGTGCAGAGGCTGGCATTCTTCCTTTTCGGGCGTCAGTGGCTCAAATGTTAGATTTTCTACAGCGAGGTTTTGATAAAGGGCTGTCTCTTTCTTCTCTTAAGTTGCAAGCGGCAGCTCTCTCCTGTTTCAGAGGTCGGTTTCGGGGTAAATCATTGGCCAGTCTTCCCGATGTGGCCCGGTTTTTGAAGGGAGTCAGCCTTCTTCGTCCTCCGGTAAGATCAGTCTTTCCACCCTGGGATCTTAATCTGGTTCTTTCGACTCTGACAAAACCCCCATTTGAACCTTTGCAGGCATGTTCTTTGGAGGATTTGACGCTTAAGACAGTGTTTTTGGTGGCTATTGCGTCTGCCAGGAGAGTCTCGGAGTTGCAGGCTTTTTCGTGTAGATCCCCGTTTCTGGAATTTTCAAAACAGCGAGTGGTTCTTTGTCCAGTCCCTTCCTTTTTGCCTAAGGTGTTGTCTCGATTTCATCTGTCCCAGTCAGTTTTTCTTCCTGTTCTGGGCTCGGCCTCAGGGACTCAGGAGCAGAGACAGTTGCATACTCTGGATGTTAAGAGAGTGCTTAAACGATATCTCTCACTTACTGAGGATTTTCGTTGCACGGACCGTCTTTTATTGCCCGGTTCTCGTAAGGGGTTGTCGGCCTCGAAGCCCACGTTGTCTAGGTGGATCAAAGAGATGATTGCATCGGCCTACCTGTTGGCAGATAAAGCAGTCCTGGACTCTGTTAAAGCTCATTCAACTAGAGGGCAAGCGGCGTCCTGGGCCGAGTGTTCCTTAGTTCCGCCGGCGGAGATTTGTAAGGCAGTGACCTGGTCTTCTCTCCATTCGTTTTCTAAACATTACAGTCTAGATGTTCAGTGTCGGCAGGAGACGATCTTTGCGTCACGTGTCCTTTCAGCGGGTTTGCTGGGGTCCCTCCCGTAGGACTACTGCTTTGTTACGTCCCATCAGTCCAATCCTGGGCCGGGCTGGAGGGATGCTAAGGAAGGAGAAATTAGACCTTACCTGCTAATTTGCTTTCCTTTAATCCCTTCGGACCGGCCCAGGCCCCTCCCGTGGTCTATCTTTTTGTCTATGTTTGTAAGTTCAATGGTTTGCAAAGATGTGTTCTACTGTTTGCAGAGCTGTTTTTTGCTAGTTAAAAAAAGAAAAAGAAACCGATATTCTATTGAGGCCACACCGTTACTCGGTGAGCCGTTACAGTTAAGCCATACCGCTGCTCTGGTGAGAGTTGTCGGTGAGCCTTTGAGCACATATCTATTGGTGCTCCCTAGTTGCTTGAATTCCTTGGGACATAGACTGTATTTTTCTTCTTCTTTCTGCTTTGTTATTCAAATACTGAGGCTAGGGTCACATGACCAGGGCTCTTATTGGCTCGCTAGAGTCAGAGTTTTTTTCTCAGTCTCCAACCTGCTGGAAGGCGAGCACAACCCATCAGTCCAATCCTGGGCCGGTCCGGAGGGATTAAAGGAAAGCAAATTAGCAGGTAAGGTCTAATTTCTCCTTAGCCGCCCAGTCTCGTAAGGTCCTTCTGTAATTTTCACAATCCTGTTGTGAATTAACGACTTTGAATAACTTTGTGTCATCAGCAAATTTAATTATCTCGCTAGTTACTCCCATCTTTAATAATTTATAAATATATTAAAAAGCAGCAGTTCTAGCACAGACCCCTGAGGAACCCCACTAACTACCCTTCTCCATTGTGAATACTGCCCATTTAACCCCACTCTCTATTTCCTATCCTTCAACCAGTTTTTAATCCACAATAGGACATTTCCTCCTATCCCATGACCCTCCAATTTCCTCTGTAGCCTTTCATGAGGTACCTTGTCAAACACCTTCTGAAAATCCAGATACACAATATCAACCAGCTCCCCTTTGTCCACATGTTTGTTTACTCCTTCAAAGAATTGAAGTAAATTGGTCAGGTAGGTTTTGGAATGGTCTTCCCAATCCCCAGACTTGAATATTCAAAATCTGTAGTGAGATTTCAAACATGCAGTGCTTGCAAGAAGACCTAAGAATAGTTCAGAATTAGAAGTGGTTTGCAAGGAAGAGTGGAGAAAATTTCCAAACCCAAGAACAGAAACTCGTAGCTAGTAACAGGTAACAACTGGAAGCTTATTTCTGCCAGTGGAGGTGTTTAAAAGGTATCCAAAGTTTTCTAAATGCCGTATTTTATTTTGAATCTGTAAAAATTGCAAATAAAAATTATGCATTAAATATTGCTTCAAGATGTGTTTAACGTTTACTCCCTGGAAATTCTGCGCCAATGCACAGCACAGAATTTGTGTAGAATTCTGTAATTACTATGTAGAATTTTGCTTAATGCTGACATTGGGTCTCTCTCCTCCCCTCCCCCTCAGAGCTCACACGGCAGGAGGAGGAGGAGGAAGTCAGCTGCTCCATATCGGGTCACTTCCTCTTCCTGTTGGCTTGGACCAGATTGTTTATGTGAACTGCGGGGGTCCTGTGGTTCACAAAAACAGTCGAGTCTAAGCCGGCAGGAGGAGGAAGGGGAAGTGGTCCAATGTGCAGTGGTTCACTTCCTCCTCCTGCCGCACAGTGTCTGGGGGGGGGGGGGGGGGCAGAGAAATGTGAATGTGCCATTGGGAAGGATAGAGCTTAAAGAGGGAAATAGGAGGACATTGTGAAATTCTGTGCAAAACAACTAAAACTGTTTAGAATTTTGCAGATTTAAAAGTTTTCCTCAATTTCCCCCAGGAGTAAACTTTGTACCATGTAGAAGCTGTGTCAACTTCTGTTCACTTAGGGATTCAGTGAAACACACAGCTTAAACAGTGGTGCTTAAACCTTTTCTAATACTGTGAGTAACAGTCAAAACGTCTGGATATTTTTGCCTGTTACCCACAATAGTCTGTTCGGGTGTCCATCTGTACTGTTTCATCTCCTGGATCATTTCTTCATTCTTTTCCATGGTTCTAGGAAGGGCCAGGTGTCATCCAAGGTCTCCTGATTTATTGATATAAGGTTTTATTTTTCTGATGTGTTTATTTTAGAAATGTCTGGAAAAATCTAAACTTCTTGACACACAATTTCTCAACTGAAACAAAAGCCGCATAATATAGTTCTTATCAGAGCTGTGGAGTCTGTAAAAATGTATTGACTGTAGTTTCAAAATAAAAACTTGCAACAGGGTATTAAATATTTTTATTTGATAACATATTTTATGGTCTTACTCCTAATTAAATTTCTCTTAGATTTACTATACATAGAAAGAGTTGGAGTCAGAATCAGGTAGTAGAAAAACTGAGGAGTTGGAGTTAGTTTGGTGAGATTGCCCACCCCTGCTCTAATTTTGCACCAGATGATGAATCTTTTTTTCACTCGCTTGAATGTAAGATAAAAAGACCTTAAGATGGAGAAGCAATCTCTAGGGTCTTCACCAAATAGTTGTTAAATGTCTTGCTAGGAGAAATTAAGGGGACCTGTAAAAATTGAGCACTTTCAAATTTAAAAAAATCTTGTTCTGTTTCTCAGTTTTAGCTTCTTAGAAATAGAGGCCCTATTCTTTCATCCCCATTTACCCTGGAGGCCTGAATGCAAAACTATAACTTAAAAGAAAAGCATGAGCCCTTGTTGATTAGAACAAAGTTCCATTTTAAAAGGGCTTTTTGTGTTGCATTGTAAAATGAGATGTATTGACTTCAGTACTTATTTGGATGAGCCAGATTGTTTGCAAGGTGTTAATTGGATGGATTATTAAGATTTATTGAAATCTTGCAAGGTGCTTATCTGTGGATTTGTTTTGGTCTCTGCATTTAGGGTAGGAAACATTCAGTATCATTTGTCTGTCTTTCTCTAACTCATTGTGTGTGTAATTCAGTGACAGAGGAATTCAGTTATTGTTCCTTCAACCAAACTACTGAAATTGTTTGAAGTGGTTGTCAGATGGGTATGTTTGGAGGAAGCAGAGAAGGGTTCTAAGGAGGGTTTTTTGGGAGAAGACAGTTAACAAAAGGGAGTTGTAAAAGAGGACTGAAGGCTTCTGGGGAAGGATTGCTGAGTAAATGTGGTGAGGGGGGTTTATTGAGCTTGAGATGGAACAGTTCTGAAAGGGATAGAGATCTTGAAGAGAGGATGGGGAAAGGTTTGGGTAAAACTTATGAGAGTTACGCTTACTGACTATTTTGTCTTTTAAAGGGAAGACTGGAACTGGGAGAGACATAGAGTTGCTGACAGGTAAGAAATGAAAATCAATGTCTCACTGTACCTGCCTACTCTTACTATGATCTGTAGGCATCAGGAGAGATATCTTAGGTCAGAATGTACTTAAATATGGCTAGTGTATACTTGTGACCATAGCCTATAGATTATTTTATTCAAATTTAGCACATAACCAGCAGAATAGAGGTTATTGAAACGTCTCGCACTGCTGACAGTTATTTTAAGTAAGATAATGTGGTTGCTATGTTAGTCTACTTTAAAGATAATAGAAACTGAATAAAACAAAATTCGCTAAAAAAAAAAATCAGCGTTTGTCATGAAATGCCTAGCCACTTGCCTGGGGTTACCCCGTGGCCACTTAGAGGGTCTATCCCCAGCACAGCTCAGGTCCGCGTACACCTGCCCGCTTCTGCTCTACAATAGCACCCACCGATTGTGTCACGACCACCTCTGGGCAAGTCTCCCGTTCTTAAATTTATTCCCAGTGATTTCTAGGTACTGGGGCCACACTCCCAGTGGTCCCACAGTTCCCAGAAAGCACTCACAGGCTCAGCACGCAAACCACCAGGATTCTTTATCAGTCCAGACAAAGAGGGCGAAAAAACAATTATGTTTATTCTCTTAAAAAAAATATTGAGCAGTGGAACAGAATAGTACAAATAGGAAACAATAACAACTAACTGAAATATGGATCAATTATAACACTAACTAAACATCTGTATACTGTCTAAACAGTACCTGGGAAGGGTCAGCAAAGATATCTGTCTAAATCCTCCCGGGCTAAGACTGAAGCAACAGCCAGCACTACTGGATAATTTTTCAAACTCCAAGCCAATCGGAGCCCAGTCAAAAAGATTTGAACGTATACTGCTGTTTGCTTCCTGCTAGTGTCAAACTAAAGAAAATTCACTTGGTTTTCTGTAACAGCTTTACAGCAAAGAAACACCACCTGCTGACCACATAGGAGAAATACACTTCAGAACATAATCAATGCAGGAAAATATCCAATTCATTTTACAAGTTTAAAACACACTGTTTCTTCATATTTTTTTTATTGGGCTAACTTAGTATTCTGAAGAAATTAGAAATATATTAATTTTGTGGTCATCAGGGAATTTACAGCTATGAAAGGTTATTTTTTTAGGGAGGTTACTCCTGGAGGAGTCATTCATGTCTATACATTGCAGAATTCTGTATTTGTGCTCTTGAGACCGAGGATACAGCATCAATAATTTTTCTTTTTTTCAGTACCCTTTGCACATCCACCCCACCCCTCTACTGCACAGTTCCTGAACATAGCCTCTCCTTCCCTACTCCCTGTTATACAGCTCCCTTTTCTGTGACCCCCAAAAGCAGGACAAACTATTTCAAATATTTTTGGAACCTCATCTGTTACAGCTGCTTTTCTTCTTGGCTGTTATGTTCATGTGTTGTCTGATAGAAGCATTTGAACTGTAGGCTTTACAGTGTCCCGTGCGTTTGGGTTGGGGGCAGAAGTTCCGGGGATGCTGGCGTGAGCCGCTTTCATGGAGCAGCTCACATGTTTTTATGGCGAAGTTTGGGGGCGGAATCTTGGATCTCCCGCCTAGAGAGTAATGTCATTAAGTTGGCCCTAATAACGGTTGATTATATACCAAGACTCATTATCCATACGTGGAGTTCTGTTGGAGTAGAGGAGTGGCCTAATGGTTAGAGCACCGGTCTTGCAATCCAGAGGTGGCCGGTTCAAATCCCACTGCTGCTTCTTGTGATCTTGGGCAAGTCACTTAACCCTCTATTGCCTCAGGTACAAACTTAGATTGTGAGCCCTCCTGGGACAGAGAAATATCCAGAGTACCTGAATTAGAGAGTTGCACGGGGACAGAAATCTTACTCATCCCCGCCCGTCCCTGCTGGAATCTTACCCGTCCCCACTGGAATCTTACCCATCCCCACCCATCACTGTAAGAATTTAATGGTACATAAAAGAAAATTCCAGTCAGCTCCCTCAGTCTCTCTCTGGATTTGAGCCACAGCACTGTAGGCAAGGAAGGAATGGAAGCTGAAACTTGGAACACTCTGGTGTGCACATGTAAGATTTGTCTCTGATTTACTGGCACTGTGTGCTGAGAGGTCACCACGTGCATGCGCCAGTAGGTCAGGTGACATCTGATGCTCATGCCTGTGTCAGAGCTGAGGTCTACTCATCAGCCCGGGAGCAAAGAGGATTAATTGTAACATAGTAAGTGACAGCAAATAAAGACCTGAATGGTTCATCCAGTCTGCCCAATAGTCACACTCATTATCACTTCATGATTAAATCAACGAGTGTGATATTACATACTTGATTATGGTCTTTCTTTTGTGTTTCTGGAACATAGACCATAGAAGTCTATCTGGCCCTATCCTTGTGTTCCAACTGCTGGAGTTCTCGTTGAAGCCCACTCCAGTCTATTCATTTTCTCATTTGTGGAACAAAGATCATAAAAATCTGTCCAGAACTGTCCTTATGTTCCAGCCACTGAAGTTGCTGTCTAAGCCCTTTCCAGCCCATCCTAAACCAGACTTCCATATACTACTACATATATTAGACACAGACCATACAAGTCTGCCCGGTATTGGTCCTAGTTAATCACAGCCAGTCGCCATCCAAGCATTACTTCACACATCCACACACATGCAGCCATTTAAAGGTTAGGTTTTATATAACTTCCATTTTCTAATTAGAGATCCTCTGTGTTCATCCCACGCCTTTTTGAATTCCATCATCATTTGTGTCTCTACCACCTCCTTAATGGAAAATTTTCCACATTTGTACTGTTAAAGCAAGGAGGAAGAGGAGAAGACAGCAGTCAAAGAACTTGGTACTCGGTAGATGATAGGCTGGTGCAGGTGTAGCTTACACTTTCACGGGAACCCCGCAGAACTGTTTCCATCCCCACGGGAACCCCACAGGAACTGCTTCCGTCCCTACGGGAACCCCGCAGAACTGATTCCGTCCCCACGGGAACCCCACAGAACTGCTTCCGTCCCTGCGGGAATCCTGCGGGTTCCGCAGGATTCCCGCAAACCCTGTTCCCGTGCAGCTCTCTAACCTGAATGTAACTCACCTTGAGCTACTACTGAAAAAGGTGTGAGCAAAATCTAAATAAATAAATAAATAAAAATACTTCAGTCCGGCTTGCATACAGGAGGTCGAAGATGCGACCTGATGTGTAGCAACTTTCCTTCCGCTCAACTGCTAAAAGATGAGGTTCTGGGATAAAGGAAATATTTGAAATAGCTTGTCCTGTGGGTGAAGTGGGTATGAAAAGAGGAGATTAGTTTGTGGAATATGGTGTGGGGAGGGGAGCTGGAGAAGTATGTACATTGGGGAGGGTTGGGATGGGCTCTGACTGGGTGTGGTCAAAAGGGGGCTTGGTGTATAGAGGGAGAGGTGAATAGATGTGAACCTCAAGGGGGTCTGTGCCTTGGAAGGAGAGAGAACAGGTGTGTGTCTTGGGGGGAAGGGAGCCAAGCTCGAGTATGTACAGGGGGAAAGAGAATGGAGAACTGCTACAGCAGGATTGAGGGAATGGGTTTGAGAGAGCTATGATAGAGTAAATGATAAGAATAGCCATACTGGGATAGACCAATGGTCCATCCAGCCCAGTATCAACAGTGGCCAACCTAGGTCACAGAAACTCAAATAGTAGCAGCATTCTGTGATACCAATGGCTTCCCCATCTAAATAGCAGACTATAATAAGAATAGCCATACTGAAAAGCTCGACTGGTACAACCTCCTACCCAGCTCTCCTAGGATGGAAAGGGAGGTGAGAGCTGTGTGTGTGTTTGTGTTCCAGATGCAGTCTGAGAGCACTAGGGATATATATGTGTGTGTGTTTGGGGGGGGGGGGGGGTTCAGAGAGTGCTGTGGGGGTCTGTGCTTGCTGGAGAGGTGTGAGAGGGTGCAGTGGCTGAGTTTATGGAAAGGGGGGGATGTGTGTGCTGAGGAGGCAGTCTAAGAAAGTGAGTGATGAAGAAAGAATTGAAGGGGAGTCTAGCTGGACATGGTGGAGGGGTAGCATTGTATGTTAATGAGATCCTTGACTCAGATAGATTACAAATTCAGCAGGACACAAATCACACCTTTGAATCATTGTGGGTTGAAATTCCATGTATAAAAGGGAAAAGAACGGTGTTAGGAGTGTACTACCGTCCACCTCGCCAGGATGAGCAGGTAGACGCAGAAATGATAAAAGAAATCAGAAGCGCAAACAAAATGGGCAATGTGATAATAATGGGTGACTTCAATTATCCAAATATAGACTAGGTAAATGTAACATCGGGACATGCTAGAGAGGTACAATTCCTTGATGAAATCAAGGACAGCTTTATGGAGCAGCTGGTGCAGGAGCCAACGAGAGAAGGAAAAATTCTAGACTTGGTGCTTAGTGGAGCACATGATCTGGTGAGGGACGTTATGGTACTGGGGCCGCTTGATAACTGATCATATGATCAGTTTTGATATCAACCTTGAAGTAACTATACACAGGAAGTCAAATATGTTAGCGTTTAACTTTAAAAAAGGAGACTATGATAAAATGAAAAGAACGGTTAAAAAAAACTTAGGGGGGCAACTGAGAGGGTAAAAACTGTACAACAGGCATGGACGCTGTTCAAAAATACCATCCTGGAGGCCCAGACCAAACATATTCCACGAATTAGAAAAGAAAGACGGAAGTCCAAAAGACAGCCGGCATGGTTGAAAAGTGAGGGTGAAGGAAGCTATTAGGGCTAAAAGAAATGCCTTCAGAAAATGGAAGAAGGAACCGTCTGAAAATAACAAGAAGCAGCATAAGGAGTGTCAAAGCAAATGTAAGGTACAGATAAAGAAGGCCAAGAGGGATTACGAAAAAAAGATTAGAGGCAAAAAAAACATAGTAAAAATTTTTTTCGGTATATTAAAAGCAGGAAGCCGGCAAAAGAATCGGTTGGGCCGCTGGATGACCGAGGGGTAAAAGGGGCGATCAAGGAAGACAAAGACGTAGCGGAGAGACTGAATGAATTCTTTGCTTCAGTCTTCACTGAGGAAGATTTGGGTGGGATACCGGTGTCGGAAATGGTATTTCAAGCGGACGAGTCGGAGAAACTTACTGACTTCACGGTAAACCTGGAGGACGTAATGGGGCAGTTCGGCAAACTGAAGAGTAGCAAATCTCCTGGACCGGATGGTATTCACCCTAGAGTACTGATGGAACTGAAAAATGAGCTTACGGAGCTACTGCTAGTGATATGCAACTTATCCTTAAAATCGAGCGTAGTACCGGAAGATTGGAGGGTGGCCAATGTAACGCCCATTTTTAAAAAAGGCTCCAGGGGAGACCCGGGAAATTATAGACCGGTGAGTCTGACGTCGGTGCCGGGGAAAATGGTAGAGGCTATTATTAAAAACAAAATTACAGAGCACATCCGAGGACATGGATTACTGAGACCGAGTCAGCACGGCTTTTGTGTGGGGAAATCTTGCCTGACCAATTTACTTCAATTCTTTGAAGGAGTAAACAAACATGTGGACAAAGGGGAGCCGGTTGATATTGTGTATCTGGATTTTCAAAAGGCGTTTGACAAGGTACCTCATGAAAGGCTGCAGAGGAAATTGGAGGGTCATGGGATAGGAGGAACTGTCCTATTGTGGATTAAAAACTGGTTAAAGGATAGGAAACAGAGAGTAGGGTTAAATGGGCAGTATTCACAATGGAGAAGGGTAGTTAGTGGGGTTCCTCAGGGGTCTGTGCTAGGACCGCTGCTTTTTAATATATTTATAAATGATTTAGAGATGGGAGTAACTAGCGAGGTAATTAAATTTGCTGATGACACAAAGTTATTCAAAGTCGTTAACTCGCGACAGGATTGTGAAAAATTACAAGAGGACCTTACGAGACTGGGCGGCTAAATGGCAGATGACGTTTAATGTGAGCAAGTGCAAGGTGATGCATGTGGGAAAAAAGAACCCGAATTATAGCTACGTCATGCAAGGTTCCACGTTAGGAGTTACGGACCAAGAAAGGGATCTGGGTGTCGTCGTCGATAACACACTGAAACCTTCTGCTCAGTGTGCTGCTGCGGCTAGGAAAGCGAATAGAATGTTGGGTATTATTAGGAAAGGTATGGAAAACAGGTGTGAGGATGTTATAATGCCTTTGTATCGCTCCATGGTGCGACCGCACCTTGAGTATTGTGTTCAATTCTGGTCGCCACATCTCAAGAAAGATATAGTAGAATTGGAAAAGGTGCAGCGAAGGGCGACTAAAATGATAGCGGGGATGGGACGACTTCCCTATGAAGAAAGACTAAGGAGGCTAGGGCTGTTCAGCTTGGAGAAGAGACGGCTGAGGGGAGACATGATAGAGGTATATAAAATAATGAGTGGAGTGGAACAGGTGGATGTGAAGCGTCTGTTCGCTTTCCAAAAATACTAGGACTAGGAGGCATGCGATGAAACTACAGTGTAGTAAATTTAAAACAAATCGGAGAAAATTTTTCTTCACCCAACGTGTAGTTAAACTCTGGAATTCATTGCCGGAAAATGTGGTGAAGGCGGTTAGCTTAGCAGAGTTTAAAAAGGGGTTGGACGGTTTCCTAAAGGACAAGTCCATAAACCGCTACTAAACGGACTTGAAAAAATCCAAAATTCCAGGAATAATATGTATAGAATGTTTGTACGTATGGGAAGCTTGCCAGGTGCCCTTGGCCTGGATTGGCCGCTGTCGTGGACAAGATGCTGGGCTCGATGGACCCTTGGTCTTTTCCCAGTATGGCATTACTTATGTACTTATCAAAAACAAAATTACAGAGCACATCCAAGGACATGGATTACTGAGACCAAGTCAGCACGGCTTTTGTGTGGGAAAATCTTGCCTGACCAATTTACTTCAGTTCTTTGAAGGAGTAAACAAACGTGGACAAAAGGGAGCCAGTTGATATTGTGTATCTGGATTTTCAGAACGTGTTTGAGAAGGTACCTCATGAAAGGCTACAGAGGAAATTGGAGGGTCATGGGATAGGAGGAAATGTCCTATTGTGGATTAAAAACTGGTTGAAGGATAGGAAACAGAGAGTGGGGTTAAATGGGCAGTATTCACAATGAAGAAGGGTAGGTAGTGGGGTTCCTCAGGGGTCTGTGCTAGGACTGCTGCTTTTTAATATATTTATAAATTATTAAAGATGGGAGTAACTAGCGAAGTAATTAAATTTGCTGATGACACAAAGTTATTCAAAGTCGTTAACTCGCGACAGGATTGTGAAAAATTACAGAAGGACATTACGAGACTGGGCGGCTAAATGGCAGATGACATTTAATGTGAGCAAGTGCAAGGTGATGCATGTGGGGAAAAAAGAACCCAAATTATAGCTACGTCATGCAAGGTTCCACGTTAGGAGTTACGGACCAAGAAAGGGATCTGGGTGTTGTCGTCGATAATACACTGAAACCTTCTGCTCAGTGTGCTGCTGAGGCTAGGAAAGCGAATAGAATGTTGAGTATTATTAGGAAAGGTATGGAAAACAGGTGTGAGGATGTTATAATGCTGTTGCATCGGTCAATGGTGCGACCGCACCTTGAGTATTGTGTTCAATTCTGGTCGCCGCATCTTAAGAAAGATATAGTAGAATTGGAAAAGGTGCAGCGAAGGGCGACTAAAATGATAGCGGGGATGGGACAACTTCCCTATGAAGAAAGACTAAGGAGGCTAGGGCTTTTCAGCTTGGAGAAGAGACGGCTGAGGGGAGACATGATAGAGGTATATAAAATAATGAGTGGAGTGGAACAGGTGGATGTGAAGCGTCTGTTCGCTTTCCAAAAATACTAGGATTAGGGGGCATGCAATGAAACTACAGTGTAGTAAATTTAAAACAAATTGGAGAAAATATTTCTTCACCCAACGCATAATTAAACTCTGGAATTCGTTGCCGAAGAACGTGGTGAAGGCAGTTAGCTTAAAAAAAAATCCGCAATCAAGCGGAGAACTCGAACGCCCCACGGGAAAACACAGAAATAGGTAAAAAGTGGGATGTTTGACCACGGAAATACAAATCCTGGAGACAATATCATAAAAGCTTCTTTATTGAAGAAAAGACTCGACACAACTGTTGTGTTTCGGACTACAGGCCTGCATCAGGAGTCTCCCGCTATGACGTAGCGTATATGGAACGTTCCATGCTGCGCTCCTAGTGACCCGCTACGGACAAGCTTACCACGAAAGGTCTTTTTCAAGACCACTTTTGTAATATAGCCAATACGTTTGGTTCGTCACACGGACCAAATCGTGTTTCAGGCATTTCAGATTCATGTACGCTACGTCATAGCGGGAGACTCTTGATGCAGGCCTGTAGGCCGAAACACAACAGTTGTGTCGAGTCTTTTCTTCAATAAGAAGCTTTTGTGATATTGTCTCCAGGATTTGTATTTCCGTGGTCAAACATCCCACTTTTTACCGAAGGCAGTTAGCTTGGCAGAGTTTAAAAAGGGGTTAGACAGTTCCTAAAGGACAAGTCCATAAATCCACAATTCCAGGAATATCATGTATAGAATGTTTGTTCGTTTGGGAAGCTTGCCCGGTGCCCTTGGCCTGGATTGGCTGCTGTATTGGACAGGATGCCTGGGCTCGATGGACCTGATCAGAGAAGGCTATAGAATAGAATTCAATGCCCTGATAAGAAACGTGTTTGTGGAGTCCCGATGCGGCTCTTCCGCCAAACGGGCGGCAGTAGAGGAGACCTTGCAAGGCTTGATTCACATAGGGGCGGTTTCCCCCTTGCCTCCCGCTGAATGCGGCTCTGGCCGTCACTCCATTTACTTCGTGGTGCAGCGAAAAGGAGGGTCTTTTCGGCCTATCCTAGACTTAAAAGAAGTCAACAAGTCTCTGAATGTGCGGCATTTTCACATGGTAACCCTGCGCTCCGTCATAGCGGCGGTACAGCCAGGAGAGTTTCTCACGTCTCTGGACCTGAAAGAAGCTTACTTGCACATACCAATTTGGCCCCCGCACCAGAGGATTCTGTGTTTTGTGGTGATGGGAAAACATTTCCAGTTTCGGGCCTTGCCTCGCCACAGCTCCCCGGACCTTTTCCAAGGTAATGGTGGTAGTAGCTGCTTTTCTCAGGCGAGAGGGTATCCGGGTTCACCCGTACCTAGACGACTGGCTTACCAGAGCAGACTCTGCAGAAGAGAGTCATCAGGTTACAGCCAGAGTGGTCTCAGTACTGCAGTCTCTGGGCTGGGTCGTCAATATGGCCAAAAGTCATGACCCCCTCTCAATTTCTAGAATATTTGGGGGTCCGGTTCGACACAGCCTCAGGGATGGTCTTCCTACCCGAGCAAAGGTGGTGCAAGCTTCAGAACCAGGTCCATCTGCTCCTGAGGATGCCTCGCCCGCGAGCTTGGGAATGCTGCTAGCACTCCCCGATTGGTGCCTGGTGGTAACAGATGCCAGCCTGAAGGGCTGGGGTGCACATTGCCGGGAAGGCATGCCCAGATTCTTTGGACACCCAAAGAGTCGGAGTGGTCCATCAATTGTTTGGAGTTGAAAGCGATTTTCCAGGCGCTTCTGGCCTTTTCAATTGACCCTGGAAGGATTGGCTGTCAGAGTTCTTTTGGACAACACGACAGCAGTGGCCTACATAAATCGCCAAGGAGGCACTCAGTGCATAGCACTAGCAGCGCAGGCCGTGCAGATTTGCCACTGGGCCGAGCTTCATCTGCAGTTTCTGTCAGCAGCTCATATTGCAGGTCAGAGCAACATGCAAGCCGATTATCTGAGAAGGAATCAAATCGACCCAGCGGAGTGGGAACTTGCAGACGAAGTATTCCTGCAGATATGTGCCAAATGGAGAAAGCCCGTAATGGATCTTATGGCGTCAAGCACAAATGCCAAAGTCTCGTGCTTCTACAGCAGACGGAGAGATCCTCGCTCGGCAGGGTTGGATGCTTTGGCTCAACCCTGGCCTCAGGGCCTCCTGTATGTGTTCCCTCCGTGGCCCTCGATAGGGCGAGTACTCATGCGGATTCGGCTCCACCAAGGAGAGGTGGTTCTCATTGCCCCGGATTGGCCAAGGAGGCTGTGGTATGTGGACCTCCGGCAGATGCTGATAGAGGATCCCCTGCAGTTACCTCTGGTACCGCACCTGTTGTCACAGGGCCCAGTGACCATGGAGGACGCCTGCAGCTTTGGTCTTACGGCATGGCTATTGAGAGGGCGCAATTGAGAGACAAGGGATATTCCAGTAATGTCATTTCCACTCTCCTACAGGCCCACATGCGTTCCAATTCCGTGGCTTATGCCAGGATTTGGTGCCAGTTTGAGGCTTGGTGTGCTTCTAGAGCGATCACACCCATGCGGGCTTCTGGCTCGCTGATACTTGACTTCTTGCAGGGTGGTTTACAAAAAGGCTTGGCCTATAATTCCCTGCGTGTTCAAGTGGCAGCCTTAGCATGTTTTCGTGGTAAGTTCGCTGGCCTCTCTCTGGCTGCTTGCCCGGATGTGACATGGTTTCTTAGAGGGGTGCTTTGGCTCTGTCCTCCCGTGCGGGCCCCCTGTCCGGCCTGGAACCTGGGGTTAGTTTTAAAGGCCCTTCAGTGTTCGCCCTTCGAGCCGCTTAGGTGAGCTTCGGAGAAGGATGTGACCTTAAAGACGGTCTTTTTGGTGGCCGTGACATTGGCAAGACTGGTATCTGAGCTCCAGGCGCTGTCATGTCGAGACCCATTTCTGCAATTCTCAGAGTCCGGAGAAAGTTTTGACACTAAAGGCCGTTTTTCTTGTGGCCATTACTTCGGCGAGACGGGTGTCTGAGCTCCAGGCGCTGTCCTGTAGAGACCCATTTCTGCAATTCTCAGAGTCCGGGGTCACGGTTCAGGCCGTGCCTTCCTTCATGCCTAAGGTGGTTTCAGGGTTTCACCTAAACCAGCCTATTTTCCTGCCCTCCTTTTCTAAAGAGGAGTTTCCAGAAGCCTATGGGCAGTTGCACCTTCTGGATGTGCGAAGGGCTCTGTTACAATATCTGTGCATGTCAAATACCTTCACCTCTGACCATCTTTTTGTTCTTTTGTCAGGTCCGCGCAAAGGGTCTCCAGCATCTATGGCCACTATAGCCCGTTGGCTCAAAGAAGCTATCTTTTCAGCATATCTGTTATCTGGTCAGCCTCCACCTGAAGCCTTTAAGGCACATTCCACATGAGCGATTTCCTCTTCTTGGGCTGAAACTGGAGCACTCTCTCTTCAAGAGATATCTAGTGCAGCTACTTGGGCTTCGAAGCTCTCTTTTGCCCGACATTACAGGCTGGATGTGGCTGCCAGGAGAGACGCGCTTTTTGGAGCACAAGTGCAGGTGCGTGGTGTGGCTTGTTCCCACCCTATCTAGGGATTGCTTTGATACATCCCACTCGTAATGGATTCATCTGCTTGATGTCAAGGAAGGGAAAATTAGGTTCTTACCTTGGTAATTTTCTTTCCTTTAGTCCTAGCAGATGAATCCATGAGCCCTCCCTCAGTGGTTCATTGTGTGATTCATGTTACTTTTATGTTCAGTTTTTCCTGTAGATATGTTCCCTCATTGGGAGAAGTTGGAAAACAGTCTTCAGGATTTCTATTCAGTTACAGGAGGATGAGTTCATTCCCTCCAGGAGGATGAGGATGAGTTCATTCCCTCCTTTGAGTTATAGCTCCAGTTTTGGTGCGTTCATCCGCTGTGAGGAAAGTTCATGTTGTTATGCTTTGTGGTGTTACACTGCTTTGGAAGATTCAAATACTGAAAAGGCAGATGGAGCTAGCTGGCCATGAGGCACTATGGTTTTTCAGTGCTCTCTATCTTCCCCTGCTGGTTGATGGACACAACCCACTCGTAATGGATTTATCTGCTATGACTAAAGGAAAGAAAATTACTAAGGTAAGAACTTAATTTTCCCATGCCCTCTGTGCATAAGATATCCCCGCTGCGCTGTTATCCCATTTAGGGTCCAAAGTACCATTAAAATCCCCCCCCCCCCCCAAAAAAAAAAAAAAAGAAAATGCCCAGCCCTGTATCTAAGTAGGAATTGGTCCAAAACATCCAAGAAAGCAACCTGGCCCTCATTAGGCGTGTGTATACACCCAAAGGTTGAAGATTGCCTTTCTCAGCTTCAATAAAAGTAACAAATAGCGACCTTTCTTGTCTGAAATAATTTTCTGTATTTGCCAAGAATAGGTAGATGAAAGGGCTATCAAAACTCCTCTAGTCTTATTTTGGGAGCGATTAGAAGCAAAAAAAAAAAAAAAGTGGATATTTTTTATGAGCCATGTAACGCTCTTGGGCCGGTTTCAGATGAGCCTCTTGGATTTACAGTTAAACAAGTTATTATTATTTATTGCACTTGTATCCCACATTTTCCCACCTATTTGCAGGCTCAGTGTGGCTTACAAAGACCTGTTATGGCATCGCCATATCAAGGTAACAGTACAGTTGGTGTTACAAAGAAATCAAGGAAAACAAGAGGATCTGGTCAAGCAGTTATAGAAAGAGCCATTCTGATTAAAGGTGGATAGGTGTTAAACTAGACATAGCATAAATGAGTTACCAAGATCAAATTGCCCATGAAAAAAACATAATTCCTATTGCATGAAACAAACAAGTCCCCCAATAACACCTCTTGTGTTCCCTTAAGAACCCACTCCACGCCCCCCCCCCCCCCCCACACCGATACCCATCAGCTTTTGTAGGCATCACAGCACTCAAGGATCAGCATGCCCACATATTTCGAGAGGAAGCAGTACACCTTAATAGAGCATATCAGCCAATAAGGCCTAAGATTCATCCAGATTCACTAAACAGATAATACTATATATCTGATAACATTACAGTCCAGATGTCTTGCATTGAGAAATTTAGCCTTTTGCGGAGTGTTGCCGCTGAAGGCGACCCTATCCATGGGATACTCGTTGCCATTTTGGCCTCTCAACTCTACTACGACCCACTGAGACTGAAGGAGGGGAAGAAGCTTGCACTTGATCCCGAGGAAGATATGTCTGTGCCTCTTCAAGGGAGCAGACCTGGTGTAGCTTGCCATCTTTATAAAAAACCAAGGCAAACGGGTACTGCCATTTATAACTGATAACCTCCTCTCGCAAGTGTTGGGTCAGGGGTCGCAGTTCGGCTCTTCGCTTCAATTTGGTAGTAGACAGGTCTTGGTAAATATCAATATGATAGGTGTCCCATTCAAATGCATTATTCACCCGAGTTTTAGCCAGTAGGGTTTCCTTTAGTTTAGTCTTTGAAGCAGGCAATGATATCTTTATTACGATTCTGCCTTTGGTTACCCAGTGCTTGATGAGCTTTGTCAAGCATAATAGAAGATGCATCAACTGGATCAGTACCCGATGGAAGAAGAGCCCCTGCTATTTGCCAGACAACTTTTTCACAGCCCATATAATCAAGGCCTTCTGAGACTCTTCCAAACTGGGGGTTAGATCTGCGGCACCAACACAATTAGATCCTCAGACTCCCCCAGTTTCACAGACTGCGTAGATTTTGCAGCAGCTTCAGAGTTACGTGGACGATGTACTTCCTCTTCCAGCTCCATTTCTGGCGATGCAATAGCAAGGGCTGTGGCCCGCTGCTGAAAAGCAAAGTCTTGCAGATTTATTGCCCAAATCTGCTGTTCTGCCAACCAGAGCAGAGCACCCCAGCTCTAAGGAATATCAGCTAACAAAAGACCACAAACTCAGCAACTGGATGGATCGATAAGCTGCCATTTTTGCTGAATTGTGTAGAACTCTTCATTCAAGCAACCATTCATGATGGTGATGTCACTTCGTTATGCAAATCTCTCACATGTATATTCATTATGAGTATCCTGCAAACCTGATTGGCTGGGGTGCCTCTAGGGCCAGGTTGGGGGACAACTGGATTACAGCCATCCAAGTGCTGGAGTCACTAGGGTTTGATATCATTTAACCTAGGTCCCATTTTGAATTTGTCACTTAAATTGAAATTCATAGCACTGCTAGATGTGACTTGGGAAAAGGCCTTTGTTCCACAAGAAAGGATCACAACTTTAGTACCTATTGTGGAAGAAATAAGATTCAGTAGACGTCAAGCATGGGACACATTGAAATTGTTGCGCCTCATTGCTTTAAGAGAATATGCCATTATTGGCATGTGTCAGTATAGGATAAGCCCAATGGACCTTACACATTCAGTGTATCTGGGCCACTCAGTGTGTAAAACCAAGTAGTTCAAGTACTTTATCCTGGTGGCTGATACCATCAGATATGGCCAGGGGCATCTTTCAAATTCTCATAGCGGAAAGGCCCTAGACCTCTTTTTCTATGCACTTTGCTTAATTACTTTCTGTGTTTGTTGATTTGGTTTGAAACCCAACTCAGGATTTACTTGAGTACAGTTGACTCTTGTTGCCACCGTGTAGAAGGTAGCCCTATCTCTCTACAGCCTTTCGTTGTTTGATTCATGTAGGCTTGCTTCTATTGAAACTTCCCAGTGTGTCTTGGGACCTCAGCATGGTACTGACCCACCTAATGAAAGCTCCCCTTAAGGGGCTCAATTTAAAAGCACTTAGACTTACAAAATTCCATAGCTTACTATTGGAATTGGAGTGGAGGAGTGGCCTAGTGGTTAGGGTGGTGGACTTTGGTCCTGAGGAACTGAGTTCAATTCCCACTTCAGTCACAGGCAGCTCCTTGTGACTCTGGGCAAGTCACTTAACCCTCCATTGCCCCATGTAAGCCGCATTGAGCCTGCCATGAGTGGGGAAGCGCGGGGTACACATGTAACAAAAATAATAAAAAAAACTTTGTATGTCTAAGTGCTTTGAAAATATACCTCTTTTTCACTAGACTTGTATGAACTGAAGAAACTTACCTGGTGGCAGTCACTTTGACACATACAGGCATATTTTCAAAGCACTTTGGGAGGCTAAGTTCCATAGGTTTCTATGGAACTTTGGGAGGCTAAGTGCTTTGAAAATATGCCTGATAGTGAGCTCCATGAATTAGTGACCTGCTATACACAAAGTTTTTCAACCACAGGTGGTCCTGCCTAGTGGTGTCAAATTTCCTTTTTAACAAATTCATCATCCATTTTTCCCTATGCCACCTATCTATGGTGATAAAAGTGCCTTGCACACCTGGAATGGCAAGAGAGCCTTAACCATATGTGTGGAGCATATTAAAGCGTTCATAAAGTCGACTCGACTTTGTATTTTTCTGACCCCAGTAAAACTGGGATTCCATAGTCAAGCATCTAATTTCTAATTGGATGGCAGATTGCATCTTTTGCCCATATGTATTAGACATTGGAGGAGCATGAAGGCTTATAATGTCAGTGCCATTGCAGAATTGGTGGTACAGCACGAATATCATATTTGGAAAACAATTTCCAATAGAACAGTGGGTATATTTCTACATAATCTCTTGAGGTTTAGAATCTAAGTTTGACTAGACCACCCTCTCCTGGGTCCATTTTTATTTCCGGGTGGTTGTATTAAAAAAAAAAAAAAAAAAAAAGGCCGATTGCCACCAAAAACAAGTGTGATATACTTTTGGTATTCTGTTTTTCCCTTTTTTGTTAAACGTAGCCTGTAGTTTGGTTGTTCTCATAACTGGGAATCTTTTGTCCTTGAAGAAAACAAAGTTGCTTACTTGTAGCAGATGTTCTCCGAAGACAGCAAGGTATTCCTCATGAAACCCCCCTGCCTCTACTGGGAGTTGACTGCTCCTCCTCTTAACTTAAGCTTCTGACTGACCTCTGAGGTAGCATTGTATAACAAAGCCAGGGAATTACCACACATGCACAGTAGGCTGTGCTAGAAAGCTTTCCAAACTTAGTGTGTGTGTTATTTTTTCCAGTGTAGGCACTTTCGGGTGACATTACTGAGTTATGAGGACAAATACCCTGCTATGTTTTTTTTTTTTTATTTGTACCCCGCGCTTTCCCACTCATGGCAGGCTCAATGCGGCTTAGGTACTTATTTGTACCTGGGGCAATGGAGGGTTGCCCAGAGTCACCAGGAGCTGCTTGTGCCTGCAGTGGGAATCGAACCCAGTTCCCCAGGACCAAAGTCCACCACTCTAACCACTAGGCCACTCCTCCACCCTTTTTTGTTTTGTTTTTGTGTCCTGCCTCTGAAAAAACTTAGGATGATGTCTTGATTCCCCCCCCCCCCCCCCAAATCCTACATCAAAAAGTTCCTTCCCCAAAGTGCTTATAGTATAAGTGGTTGCCTGAAATACTGGGGGATAAAGGACTTGATTTCACCAAGTCTTTTCAGTTTTCTGTGTCTTTGAGATGAAAGGGACCTAAGAGGCCCTTTTTCCAAGCTACAGAAAAGAGCGATTTGCTAGTGGCAGCAGCCGTTTTTCCCATGCACCAGGGCCTTTTTTACCACAGTGGGTAAAAAGCCCCCAGACAAACATGGCCATTCATTCAATAAGAGAACTCTTACCGCTTGGCCATACGGCAGGGAGCTGTTACCGCCACCCATTGAAGTGGCAATAAGGGCTTCAGCGGCAACAGGTTTTCTTTTCCCCCCGGAAATGGCGTGCACTTGGGGCAGAGCTACCACTGACAGCTGCGTTGAGCCGGTGGTAGGCCTGATTTAGCGTTCAGTAAACCCGCATTTGGCTTACCGACATTTTGTAAAAGACCCCCTAAGTGAATTAAACAGGGTCACAGGATCTGCCAATGGAGAGAAACAGGATTTGAACCCCCCCCACCCCCCAAACATCTGATTTCTAGTTTGTTTATTAATTGCCAGTATAGTTTTTTGCAGACATTTGTTGGGGTGTTTGGAAAATTGTGTTCTGTTCTATATGTCTGTTGTGTTTCAAGATTCTTGCTGATCTCCTGCAGCTCAAAGAAAATGAATGGCACCCTGGACCACCCAGACCAGCCGGACATAGATTCCATCAAAATGTTTGTGGGTCAGGTACCACGCAGCTGGTCTGAGAAGGAGCTGAGAGAATTATTTGAACAGTATGGAGCGGTCTATGAAATCAACCTTTTGCGTGACAGAAACCTGAATCCCCCACAAAGCAAAGGTGAGGCTTCTGTCCATATATATTTTACTTGGTATCATATAATTTTGGATTTATTTCTTGTGCATGATAGAATCTATAGCCCATTATGAACAGACTAGTAAAACATGCCCGTTTCAGGCGCAAATGAAACGGGCGCTAGCAAGGTTTTCCTCCCGAACCCCCCCCCCCCCCCCCCCGCTCACCCCTTCGGCGTTGTGAAGGCACTGACCGCCATTGTTGTGGACCTCGCCAACGCCACCTTCAATGTGCTGAGTTGTTGGTTGTGAAGCCACTGACGCCATTGCTCCGCCCTTGACATCATCACTTTTGATGCGAGGGCGGGGCCCCAACACAGTGATTTTGGTGACTTCACCACCACGAACCCTTCGAACCGGAAGGAAGTGCCCGGAGGAACTGACAGTGACGTCAGTGTCCTCAGAACGTTGAGGGTGAGTTTTATTATATAGGATGAAGGTTTTATAGGGATACAGGTTATTTGAGATATGTGCAATATTTGGATTTGGATTTTGCTCACACCTTTTTCAGTAGTAGCTCAAGGCGATTTATATTCAGGTAACTTTCCATAGTGAAATTTCATCAGTGGGTCATATGCTTTACATATATGAGGATGATGGAAGCTTTTGAAAAAAGCATTTAGTGGTGCGTTTGAAAGCTGTCTTTATCTGGGAGGAATATTCCTCTTCTGTTTTTTTTTTTTTTTTTGGGGGGGGGGGGGGGGTGGAATTTGCTTGCATTGTCTCATGCTGGGCTGTCTACTTTATTTTCATTGTGATTTTTAATCGGAGAAGGCATCAGAATCTGCTTGCATGCAGCTGACAACTCTGTCAGGCAGCTGTGATTGCTGTTAGAGAGTAGCAAACACCAGCAAAAAGAGTGAAAATGAAAATTGCAGCAAACTGGGCGCTGTACATGTAAAGTCTCAGCATAGAGCTTCTTATGTTGACTTGCAGATTTTTTTTTGGTCTTCATATTTACACTGGCTTGTGGAGCTTTGGAATTTATGAGTTACAGAAGAAATATATTGATAAGTTTATATGTCTTATTTATGCTCCATAGTTCACATGTACAAGTGTGCCGCTTCCTTTTCCTGTATTGTCACTAAATTTAACGTATTCTTTTAACTTTTATTGGTTTGGTACCATATACAGGAATTCTAGAGTTTATATGTTTTCTGTTTTCAGGGTGCTGTTTTGTTACATTTTACACACGAAAATCAGCTTTAGAAGCACAAAATGCACTGCACAATATGAAGATTCTTCCCGGGGTAAGAGAAAGTTCTCTCTCAACAAGTTTCTTCTCTTACTACACCTACTCTTCATTGAGACTCTGCTTGGATTCTGTCAATATCTACGGCTTTCCCTCTTCCCAAATGTCTGGCTACTGTATAGTTTTCTTATGGAATGCACTGCCTGTCATTTTAAAGTGCTTTTCTTCTCTTTCAGATGCACCATCCCATTCAGATGAAACCAGCAGACAGTGAGAAGAATAATAGTAAGTTGTGGTGAACCCAGGGTGGTGTTTATGATCTGCCTGCTCAGTGTATTGAAGGGACTAACCAGAGGGTTTTTTCTTTATTTTGCTTACCTTGTAAAACACTTGAAATGGCTCATTCTTCAAATTTTCTGCAATCTGTTTTATAATCTAGAACAGTGGTTTTCAACCTTTTTATGTTTTTCAGTTGGGACTGACCTAATGGATGATTCTCTCTGTATATATGTGTATGCAGTGGTTTTCAACCTTTTTTTTCAGTTGGGACCCACCTGATGGATGATTCTGTGTGTGGGTGTGTATAGACTCTCAGGGACCTTTGGTCTGACACTGTATGGCATTCTTATGAATTAAATTCAAACATGCTGTCCACAAAAACCTTATTTTTCACCAACGTCAGGTGCAGATCAGAACTAGTACGTTTCTACATGGAAGTCAACATAAAAAAAAATTCTTATTCCTTATAGTCTTCTCCAGACCATTCCCAACGAGTGGGTAATATGCACTCCTACCAGCAGAGGGATACTGAGAATTATTGAGCATTGCTCCTGTATAACGGACTGTGCAACGCTGACCTGCTCAGTATTTCTCAATCTCCCAGCAGAGGTAGGTGTGCTGTGCAACCTTGCTCCATGTTTGTGGGTGTGGCGGTTTTGGCCACTTCCTAGTGTTAATGTTCTGGGGTTCCCTTGGAGGGACCTTGACTGTTTGGGCTTTTTGTTTTCTTTAAAAAACAAAAGAGAGGACGAGAGATAATACCAAAACATCTTTGTCTTCAGGAGAGGAGCAGCTGCTTTTGGTCGGTTTCTGGCCCCTGCGCCTGTTGGAGGTTCACACTCCCAGCTCCGGGTCCCTCCCGCTCCCCTCTGCCCTTGGGCAGTGTGCCTTGACCTTCTCCCCCTCCTCCCTGGGAGAAGTTTCTTCAGGCGGTGCCATGGAGGGAATAGAGCATCGTTCAATATATTTAAAAAAAAAAAAGTGCAGGCACTGTAGCTTCTGTGTGCCGGAGCCATATTTCTGTTTTGGTTGCAGCTGCAGTCCTAGAGCTGACAGAGAAAAAAAATATGACAAAACAAAAGACAAAAAGTTTCAGCGGTGGGACGTTGGTGGCGGGTCACTGCGAGGGTGGCTTTTTCCTCCCCTTCATGGCATTGCAGTCTGAGAAGGCGCACCGTTGTGTGGCCTGTTTAACGTACCGTGTGGTTTCACTTAATACCGGCCTCTGCCGGGTATGTGAGTAGGCGGAGTCCAGGTGCAGTGAGGAGCCAGAATCTGTTTTGCCGGCAGCAGCGGGGGCGGCAAAGACTCCCTGCCAGGCTGCAGAGGCTAATTCTGCGGATCCGATCGCTCCTTTCCATGGTGCGCTGGACGCCGTTTTGGCGGGAATGTCCACCATGCTGCCCCCTCATGCTCCGGCCCTTGCCTTGACAGAGGAGCCGCCGGTTCTGTCGGCATGATGCCTCCGTGGTCCCAGCTCCTTGTTCTCCAGAATTTGTCCTGTTACTACATCAGGCTTATTGCCTGAAATGGGGACATCCGCCAGAGGTTTCAGAGGGTCCACCAGTGTGGGACGGGCCCTTGGTGCCTTCAGATGGGGTCCTTGGGACCAAGAGACCTCGTCTGGCCATGATGGAGGCTACGGCCGATACTCCATCTACTTTGTGGTGCCGCGAAAAGGTGGGTGTTTTCGCCCTATTCTGGACTTAAAAGAATTAAACAAGTCCCTGAGGGTGCGGCATTTCCACATGGAAACCCTGCGCTCCGTCATTGCTGCGGTACAGCCAGGAGAGTTTCTCACGTCTCTAGACCTGAAAGAAGCTTACTTGTACATACCAATTTGGCCCCCGCACCAGAAGTTTCTGAGGTTTGCGGTGTTGGGAAAACATTTCCAGTTCCGGGCCTTGCCTTTTGGCCTCGCCACAGCTCCCCGAACCTTTTCGAAGGTAATGGTGGTAGTAGCTGCTTTTCTCAGGCGAGAAGGTATCAGGGTTCACCCGTACCTAGACGACTGGCTCATCAGAGCAGACTCTGTAACAGAGAGCTATCAAGCTACAGCCAGAGTGGTCTCAATACTTCAATCTCTAGGCTGGGTCGTCAATATGGCCAAAAGTCACCTGACCCCCTCGCAATCTCTAGAATATTTGGGGGGCCAGGTTCGACACAGACTCGGGCTATGTATACCTACCCGAGCTAAGGCGGTGCAAGCTTCAGAATCAGGTCCGTCTGCTCCTGAGGATGCCCCGCCCGCGAGCTTGGGACATTGTCCAGCTGCTGGGATCGATGACAGCCACATTGGAAGTGGTGCCCTGGGCGAGAGCGCACCTGAGACCTCTACAGTATTCCCTACTTCAAAGATGGTCTCCAGTTTCTCAGGATTATCAATGCAGACTTTCTTGGCTCCCTGCGGCCCGACTCAGCATGGAGTTGGTGGCTCTCAGACAGCATGCTGCAGCGAGGAATGCCGCTGGCGCTCCCTGATTGGTGTCTAGTAGTGACAGATGCCAGCCTGAAGGGCTGGGGCGCACATTGCAAGGGGAAGCATGCCCAGGGTCTATGCGAGGAGTCGGAGTGGTCCTTCAACCGCCTGGAGTTGAAAGCGGTGTTTCAGGCGCTTCTGGCCTTTCAAGTGACCCTGGAAGGATTGGCTGTCAGAGTGATGTCGGAGAACACGACAGCAGTGGCCTACATAAGTTGACAAGGCGGCACTCAGTACAGAGCACTGGCCACGCAGGCCGAACAGATTTGCCACTGGGCCGAGCTGCATGTTTAGTTTCTGTCGGCAGCTCACATTGCAGGTCAGAGCAACGTGCAAGCCGATTATCTAAGCAGGCATCAGATCGATCCAGCAGAAAGGGAATTAGCAGACGAAGTATTCCTGCAGATATGTGCCAAATGGGGCAAGCCCGTGATGGTCTTATGGCGACAAGTTCAAATGCCAAAGTCCCGTGCTTCTTCAGCAGATGGAGAGATCCTCGCTCGGCAGGGTTGGATGCCTTGACTCAGCCCTGGCCTCCGGGCCTACTATATGTGTTCCCTCCGTGGCCCTTGATAGGGCGCATGCTCCTGCGGATTCGGCTGCACCCAGGAGAAGTGGTCCTCATCGCCCCGGATTGGCCCAGGAGGCCTTGGTATGCGGACCTCCCACAGATGCTAGTGGAGGCTCCCCTTCCTTTACCTCTGGTACCGAACCTGTTGTCACAGGGCCCGGTAGCCATGGAGGACGCCTGCCGCTTTGGTCATATGGCATGGCGATTGAGAGGGCGCAATTGAGGGACAAAGGCTATTGAAACACAGTCATTTCCACTCTCCTGCAGGCCCGCAAGCGTTCCACTTCCGTGGCTTATGCCAGGATTTGGCGCCAGTTTGAGTCTTGGTGTGCTTCAAAAGCGATCACACCCATGCGGGCTCCTGCCTCTCCGATTCTGGACTTTTTGCAGGATGGTGTACAAATAGGCTTGGCCTATAATTCCCTATGGGTGCAAGTGGCAGCGTTGGCCTCCCTTCGTGGTAAGGTTGAAGGCGTGTCTTTAGCTGCTCATCCAGATGTGGGGTGCTTCGGCTCCGGCCTTCCGTGCGAGCACCCTGTCCAGCTTGGAACCTGGGGCTAGTTTTGAAGGCCCTGCAGGCTTCTCCTTTTGAGCCGCTTCGGCGAGCATCTGAGAAAGATTTGACACTAAAGGCCGTTTTTCTTGTGGCCATTACTTTGGCGAGACGGGTGTCAGAGCTCCAGGCGCTGTCCTGTAGAGACCCATTTCTGCAATTCTCAGAGTCCAGGGTCACGGTTCGGACCGTGCCTTCCTTCATGCCTAAGGTGGTTTCAGCGTTTCACCTAAACCAGCCTATTTTCTTGCCCTCCTTTGATAAGGAGGAGTTTCCAGAATCTTTGGGGCAGTTGCACCTGTTGGATGTGCGCAGGACTCTGTTGCAGTATCTGCGAGTTATTATCTCTTTCAGGATCTATGATCATCTGTTTGTTTTGCTATCAGGTCCTCGCAGAGGGTCTTCAGCGTCTAAAGCCACTATTGCCCGCTGGCTCAAAGAAACTATCTTTTCAGCTTATCTGCTTGCCGGCCGGTCTCCGCCTGTAGCCTTTAAGGCGCATTCTACCAGAGCGATTTCTTCCTCTTGGGCTGAAACTGGAGCACTCTCTCGTCAAGAGATATGCAGTGCAGCAATATGGGCTTCTAAGCTCTCTCTTGCCCGACATTACAGGCTGGATGTGGCTGCTAGGAGGGATGCGCGTTTTGGAGCACAAGTGCTAGCGCGTGGTGTGACCTGTTCCCACCCTATATAGGGATTGCTTTGTTACATCCCATACGTAATGGCTTCATCTGCTTGATGACAAGGAAGGGAAAATTAGGTTCTTACCTTGATAATTTTCTTTCCTTTAGTCATAGCAGATGAAGCCATGAGCCCTCCCTGTATGATTGTCTGTATGCTGTGAATCTGTTTCAGGTTCTGTTCTTGTTTCCTGAAGTTCCTTCCTTGGGAGAAAGTTGGAAAACAGTCTTCAGGATTCATGTTCACTTATAGGAGGATGAGTCCATTCCCTCCAGTTTATGTTTTGGAGGATGAGTTTATTCCCTCCAGAAGGATGTGTTCATTCCCTCCTTTTGAGTTCATGCCCTTGTTAAGGGGCCATCGTTCGCTGTGAGGAAAGTTCATGTTATTCCCATTGCGGTTTGCCATACTGCTTTGGAAGCTTCAAATACTGAAGAGGCAGTGGAGCTGGCTGGCCATGAGGCACTGTGAAAAGTTGAGTGCTCTCTATCTCCCCCTGCTGGTTGATGGACACAACCCATACGTAATGGCTTCATCTGCTATGACTAAAGGAAAGAAAATTACCAAAGTAAGAACCTAATTTTCCCTTCCAGATTCTCCTTTACGAATTGGTCGAGCCATGGCTCGCCTTTATCAGCTCCCCCAAGTGGATCTGGAGACCTTTCGAGTCCCTAAAGTGGACGCGCTGGTAACGTCGGTTACTAAAAAGACAGCCATCTCCGTTGAAGATGGGGCCGCTCTTAGGGATTCGCAGGACCGCCAGTTGGAGGCTTTACTGAAGCGCTCCTTCGAAGTCTCAGCCTTGGCCTTGTAGGCGGCCATTTGCAGGGGTTACGTAGCTCGGGCTTGTTTTTGTTGGGTGAACGTCTTCCCAATGTCCCGGCTGATTCCTCTTATCATTCGGCTTCCAATGTCATTAATTTAGAGGTGGGCACCGCCTTTCTTCCTTAGTTCAGGCCTCTGGGAAGAAGCTGGCACTGGTAATTGCAGAGCATTGCTTCTTTTGACTCTGGAACTGGGCGGTGGATGTAGAGTCCAAGGTGCGTCTGAGTCAGCTCCCTTTCCAGGGTAAGCTTATATTTGTTGATGAGTTGGACAAGCTGGTTAAGAGTTTAGGCGAGTCCAAGGTGGGTCGGCTCCTTTAAGATAGGTCCCGCTCGGCCCCCTACTCTGCGACCTGTGGACGCCTCGGAGAAGTGTGCAGATACAGGCCGGGTAGGGGAGTGGCCTCCTAGCACACTTGGTTCTGGTATAGAGGCCAGTCCTTTCAGGCCTTTCAGGATAATCGAAGAGGTGGTCGTAACGGAGGACCTGAGGGCCAATGAACTTGTGGGGACCCAGTCTGTGGGTCTGCCTATAGGCGGCAGATTGCAGCTGTTTTATTGGAGCTGGGTCCTGGTAACTTCGGACCAGTGAGTTCTGGATATAATCCACAACGGTTATGCCTTGGAATTTCGCCATCCTCTTCCAGACGCCTTTCTCGTTTCTCCTTGCAAATCCCCTCTCAAGGCCAGGGCCGTGTGTCTGTAGACAGTCTTTTGGCTCTGCGAGCAGTGGTGCCCATTCCTTCAGACATGAGAGGTTCTGGAAGATATTCCATTTACTTTGTTGTGCCCAAGAGGGCACCTGGCATCCAATTCTAGACCTCGAGGGTGAATCGGGCCTTGCGAGAGTTACCCTTCCGGATGGAGACTCTCCGGTCAGTCATTGTGGCAGTGTAGCCGGGGAAGTTCTTCATGTCCTTGGATCTGATGGAGGCATACCTTCATATCCCTATTCATCAGAAGTTTCTCCGTTTTGCGGTCTTGGTAGCTCACTTCCAGTTTCAGGTGATGCCCTTTGGCCTCTACGGCTCTACGGACCTTCTCCAAGGTGATGGTTATAGGGTAGGCCTGGTTACGTCTTTGTGCATCCCTACCTGGACAACTGGTTACTTGGATAAAAGTCAACAGAGGAAAGCAGGAGAGCCACGGATTGAGTCGTTCTCCTGCTGCAGCAGTTGGGCTGGATTGTCAATGCGTCCAAGAGTTCTCTTGGTCCCACTCAGTCCTTGGAGCTTCTGGGGTTGCGTTTCAATACATGGGAGGGTTTGGTGCACCTTCTGGTGGAGTGCATCCTGAAGGTCCAGTCCCAGGTTTGTCGTTTGCTTGTGGCCCTGTCACTGTCCGCATGGGACGTTTTTCTGGTTCTTGGGTACATGGTGACCATCAATGTGCTACCGTGGGTGCGAGCATGTATGAGGCCTCTTCAGTCAGCACTCCTGGCTCGCTGCTCTCCCCAGGTGGGGTCTCTGTCTTGCAGAGTTTCTTTCTGGCGCCCAGTACACCGCAGCCTTCAGTGGTGGTTGGATTTTCATCATGTAAACCGCGGCATGCCCCTGGACCCTCCTGCCTGGGTGCTAGTGACAACAGATGCCAGCCTGAGTGGGTGGGATGCCCATTGTCAGGGGCAGGTGACTCAGGGCACTTGGTCTATGGAGGAGGCCCATTGGTCCATCAATTGGCTGGAGACCCAGGCAATTTGTCTCACTCTTTTGGCATTTCAGCCGTTTCTGCTCTTCTGAGATGTCCGAGTGCTCTCCAACAATGTGACGTCGGTCACCTACATCAATTGCCAAGATTCCTCTCTTGGCGCAGTAAGTGACATTGCTCATGGCCTGGGTGGAACAGAACGTCGGGCTTCTCTCAGCAGCACATGTTGCGGACACAAGCAATCTTCAGGCGGATTACCTAAATTGTCATCGTCTGGATCCAGGGGAGTGGGCGCCCCATTCGCCTTCCAGTTCATCGATCACTGGGGTCCTCCGATAATGGATCTCATGACTACGGCAGAGAATGCCAAGGTTCCGTGGTTCTTCAGCCGCAGGAGGGAGTGTTGGCGCAGCCCTGGCCTCCTCGGACTCTTGTTTTGTGTTTCCTCTGTGGCCACTCATTGGTCGGTTCTTCAGTGTATTTAGGGCCACGTTGGTTGAGTGATTCTGATGGCACTTGACTGGCCGCGTCGACTGTGGTATGCGGATCTCGTGCATTTACAAGTGGACATTTCACTTCCACTTCCCTCGGAGGAAGGTCTGTTGAGTCGGACCCATTCGGATGCCTGACGTGGCTCGATTCTCGCTTATGGCTTGGGTGTTGAATGGGCACGACTGCTGAAAAAGGCTTACTCGGCCGCAGTGGTTTTGTACCCTTTTGAGTTCCAGGAAACGGTCCACTTCCTGTTACGTTCTTTGTTCTTGCTGTTAAGCATGAGCTGTTTGGCTATTCGAAATACTGAACAGGTCAGGGTTGTGTACAGTCCCTTACATAGGAGCACTGCTCAATAATTCTTAGTTTCCCTCTGTTGGTAGGCGTGCATATTACCCACTCAGGAATGGTCTGGAGAGACTCA
This sequence comes from Microcaecilia unicolor, assembly GCF_901765095.1. Taxonomy (NCBI): domain Eukaryota; kingdom Metazoa; phylum Chordata; class Amphibia; order Gymnophiona; family Siphonopidae; genus Microcaecilia; species Microcaecilia unicolor. The sequence continues at coordinate 169,132,610 of NC_044034.1, read as the reverse complement.
AGGAAGCAAATTAGCAAGTAAGATCTAATTTCTCCTTCTCGTGTCATTTGATTAATCGCAACGTAAATCTCTCCACTATCAAGTACATTGTGAATTAATACAAAACCTGAACTGTGGTGATCTGGCATTGAAAACAGGATTGTTGCTTTCTGTCACATTATTATTGCTATTTGATTGTATTTAATATGGTATTTTATATGGATAAGTGTATTGCAAAATGTATTATCAATAAGGAAAACTTTCCACATCTACATATAGAAAAATCATAGATCTCTTGCCAAATTATACTTCAGGAAATCCCTCAAATATCGGAGGGATCTGAAACTGGGTAAGGATGTATGTTTTTTTGCTATTTTAATCGATGGTTCTTCTCTTTTTAAGAAATATGCATGTGATGGTGGTTTGCCTTGCATTTAATTGAATGGATAATGCTACTTCTGTGGATTTTTTTTTTGTTAGCAGTAGAAGACAGGAAGTTGTTTGTGGGGATGATTTCCAAGCAGTGTAATGAGAACGATATCCGGGTCATGTTCTCTGCTTTTGGACAGATTGAAGAATGCAGGATACTACGTGGCCCCGATGGCGTGAGTCGAGGTAATGTTCTTAGAGAGAGGCCCTGAGAAGACACCCCCAGATTGGGCAGGACAACACTGAGCTGAGGGGAGGGCCCTGGTGGTACTGTTTTTTTTTTTTTTTTCTATAATGGAAAATAGAATTAGTTGGAGTAACACACCTTCCCTTTTTTTTTTAATAGGGTGTTGCTTTGTGACATTTACAATGAGATCCATGGCACAGAATGCAATCAAATCAATGCACCAAGCACAAACCATGGAGGTGAGTGGTGCCATGGCATGGGGAATGAGTGCTTGCGTGAGCATACACCATGTGAGGGGGCTCTTATATGGCGTTGATAGTCTATAATTGGTATCACGTGTTGTGAGAGCAGGAGCAGATAGACGTAGCTACTACTTTTATTTTTCCTTACTGTAGGGGTACTATGCATCTGTCTCTGCTCTGTGATTAGGCAAATAAGAAATAACTAGAATATAGAACTGCCGAGAATGTAGGGCAGAGATTTTCAACCTTTTTCATCTCATGGCACATTTAAATGATGCTAAAATTGTGAAGGCACACCCCTGCACACAGTCTAGCATTTTACTTTCTCTCCCCCCACCCCACACCCATACATAATCCAGCATTTTATCTTCTCTCCTCCCCCCCCCCCCCCCAATTAGTCCAGCATTTCTACCTCCTGTCTCCTCTGCAGCCGGCAACTAGGCATTTCCCCTTCTCTTTTCAACCCCCCCCCCCCCCCCCCCCCCCCCCCCCTAGTAATATGTACCTTTTTAACAGTTTTCTTGTGTCTAGTGGTCAGCAGGAGCAAGCATCAATTCATACAACCTGCTAGTGCCAAACTCTGAGCCTTCTCTCTGATGCTTCCCGCCTATGCGGAAGCAGGAAGTTTAAGTTAGAGAGAAGGTTCCAGGGTTTCTGCGAGCAGGCTGTAGTAATTGCTGCTCGCTGCCGCTGACTGTTAGTGACAAGAAAACTAAAGGTAAATGACCCTCAACTCCTGCAGGCAAGCTGCGGCACACCGGTTGACGCTAATGTAGGAAATTATTTTGGAATGTAATAAGTCTTTGACTGTAAAGAGAAAGAATGGAAGTTGTGCAGGAAGCAGAAGACCCCAGATCATATAAGGCCTGTTATGACACAGGCAAGCACAAATAGATGGGCCCTTTTCTGCTGACATCTATTCATAGAATTTTATTCAAAGTACTGTTTGAACAAAAGTAATGAATAATAATCATACATTTTTACTTCGTCTGTCATAATCAATGCAGTTAAATGACTAGGCACTTGTTCTTAAAATGTGTGAAATTTGAGACATGAAGTACATTTTAACTGTTCTGTTCCATATTCTACAGTTCCTAATTTTGTGACTTGGCTCTTACTGTGTCTAGGGATGCTTATCACCTATTGTTGTGAAATTTGCTGACACACAGAGGGACAAAGAGCAGAAACGAATGACACAGCAGCTGCAGCAGCAAATGCAGCAGATCAGTGCAGCCTCAGTCTGGGGAAACCTTGCAGGACTGAATACGCTTGGACCTCAGTGCTTAGCAGTGAGTTTTGGTGCTGTGAATTGTCGATACAATGATGTGGAACTTCCTAGAGTTAGAGACTAATGTTAGATGTTCATGTGGGTGTTGATTGGTATTCATACATGGATGATATTCATATGAACATCAGCCAACCAGCATTACCCTGCCCTTCTGATACCTATGATCATATCAGGTATCACCCTATGCAAAATATTCTGCTGCCAGTGCTATCCTATCTTTCTGAATCCTGTTGCTTTCTGTCAGGTGCTACCCTACAAAGGAGCTTCTGTTTTTCACAGCAGACTATTCAGCTTGTTTCAGCTGACAGGTGCAGATGGAAGAAGAGAGGTGAAAATACTGTAATTTCAAGAGTGAAAATCCATGATATGGGGCGAGGATAGCAAGTTGAAATTCATAATATTTCTTTGCCTTTTTGTTTGTCTGAATGACATACTGCCCTCAGTCAGCCTTTCATGAAGTAAATACTCAAGTTCTCTGAATGTCTTGTCCTTTGAAGTAGGGGTATATTTCCAGCTTATCAGTTTTAAAATGTCTGTTGCTGCTGGAAGTGGAAGATGTCAGGGCCTCGGAGTCTGCGGGAGTTAAACTGTGTGTGTTTACTGTTGTCTGTTTGTCCTTTTTTTTCCCCCTGTTAATTTTTTAATCTAACTCCATTTTGTGTGTCAGTTTTGAGTAGTGCTGATCACTGCTGTGTAACTGGGGGAGAGAGGAGTCTCTTTTCACTGCAGCGTTCAATGTTGTATTGCTGCTTTCTTATTTTTCTTTCATCTCTCCCTTCATTGTCTGTCTCCTCTCTTGCATGTTTTGACTTTTTTTTTTTTTTCTTTCTTTTTTTTTTTTTTTTTGTGTGTGTGTTCTCAGTTTCTCCCAAAAGCAGAGCCAGCCCTGACTTATTCTTGTTTTGTTTTGGTGTAATGTCTAGCTTTATTTGCAGCTCCTTCAGCAAACAGCCTCTTCGGGGAACCTGAATAGTCTGGGTGGCATGCATCCAATGGGAGGTGAGCATCTTTCTGCTTTCTAACAGCTGACAAATACCTTGCTTTATGATGTTTAATATTTATGATGCATAAATATTCTTCACTTTCTCCCCATTTCAATAAAGATTATGCATACCAATGTTTGGTAATAATTGCATTGAGAATCATTTTCTGAATGCATTTTTAAATTGGGTTTTTTTTAGCTATCATTTGGTAACTGAGTAGACTTTAGATTTTACAAAAATATATAGGTTAATAAAGTAGTTTATACATTGCTATCTGGATGTGTGATAGGAGTGGTTTAGTTGCAGAGAGGCATGTGGAACCCCATGTTAAGAGAGAATATAGAGAGAGGAATTGAGACATCCAGGTCAGGATGCGCTCATTTCTGGTGGTATTTAGAAAGGGATCTGCTCACAAACATTTCTAAAATACCTGCAGGTGTGCATGTGTATTTCCTGGTACATGCAACGGGAGGTCATCATTTTACAAATACACTGTAAAAATGAATAGCATCGATCCAGCAGCTTCTGCCGTAACTAGCAGCTTTCGGAATTCGGTATTTACTCATGTATATGATATACATGTGTAAATGTTACTGTTTACACATGGATATGTTTCTAATATAAAGGCCAAACCTTATCCTGCTAGACCAGCCCATCAAGTAGGTTATTTCCTCAGCCAGCAGATGAAGGCAGAGAGCATTGATTACTAGTCACATCACCAGCATAAATAGCGATACTGCCTTGGAATTCACCAGTATTTCCCTGCCCATGGGCTAATTTGGCAGGGTGCTTTCATCTTCAGACGAGAGAAGTCTGGTCAAACTCCAGGGGCACAGTGTACAGCTTGTGGCCCCTGGTTGAGTCTCTGGTCAAGGGAAGCTCTCAGGGATCGGTCCACAGACCTTTGCCCTAATTGAGCAGGAGGAGCAAGTTTCATTCAGGAGCCCTAAGCCTTAGCCTGTGGGCTTTGTCTTAGTGAGACATTGGTTGTGATCCTCAGGCCTCATCCTGTGGACCTTGGCTTAGTGAGGTATTGGGTTGCAGTGGTTGTTTGGGGGGGAGGGGGCACTGCCAGCAGGGGTGAGTGCTGGTTGGGGTTTTTCCCTCCCCTGATCCACCCTCTCCGGGGATGTAGACAGAAGTCTAGACAAGGTGACATTGTAGTGCCATAGTATGGGCTTCTGGGGACCAGTCAAAGACCCTGAGCCTAAAGGAACTGAGAGAAGACCGTCAGTCCAGAACTCTGACCTGCTAATAGGTAGTTGATTCCAGGGTGATCTGATGGGACTTGACCAAGGGGTAAGGAGTTAGGGCCCCAAGGGGTACTGTCTATCCCCTATAGTTCTCACTTTCTTGCTGTCTGGTGTGTAGCCATGAATAGGTCTGGGTCTAAATTAAAAAAAAAAAAAAAGCCTAATTATGGCAGTGGTGCAAGCTGGAGAGTTCATGGAAAGTAAAAAATGAAACAAAAAAGGGAGTACAGTCCTGTGCTGTGCTACAGAGGCGTCGAGGGGTTCTCATGTTCAGGTAAGTGCTGGATGTCAGGAGAGAGGAGCTCTGAGCCACCTTGAGGCTTGTGATAGGTTAGTGTGAGGGTCTCTTCAGGCCTAGCTGATGAAACAGTTGAAAGATTAGAAGAAATTAGTTATATGGATAGGATAGAAGCAAGCTGGCGTCAAAAAGGGAAGAAGTATGAGGGAACATTGGAGTCTTTTTTTGAAAAATGAACTGAGATCTGAAAAAATTATGAAATGCCATTTTAAAGAAGTGAGTTTTTAATAGTTGCCGAAACTTCTTATAAGAAAATTCAGAACAGCGAGATAATGGAAAGTGATTTTATAAAGAGGAGACAGAGTTAAAAGGTGGTGAAGTGGCGCATAGACTCATAATGTGTATTATGAGATGATCATTTAATGAGTGAAGAATGCACAGACATACATATGGAATAATTAAAATTGGACAAATGCAAAGGAGTCCTGTCGTGTAATGTTCTAAAGGTTAAGATTTTAAAATTATGATATTCTACAGGTAGCCAGTGAAGTGGATGAGATCATATTACTCCATTTTTTTTGCACATCATACTTCCTGTTCATGTATATTGTGCAGTGATTGTACTGATGGTTAATTATAAAGATAACCACAGAGCCGAATAAGCTTGGAGTAGGGAGATATGGTCATCAATCAAGTGAGAGGCACATTCATTGACTCAGCTAGCAAGATGCAGTACCACATAAGCCAACCTTTAGGTGGTTTTTAAATATAGGAAGCATATTGGTTTAATAGGGAAAACGTGCATAGTCAGCCCTTGTATGGTTTGTGAACATTGTTCCTTTGGTGGCAAAGTTTCTATATCTTCATTTTCTTCTCAAAAATCTATTCCTATAAGGTGGGATAACAAAATGACAACATTTTCATAATGATGAAAGTCAAATGATTTTTATCATGATACATAAGAGAATATGACCTCAACAGCTGTTGCTTGGAGTCAGATCCTAAATGATCAAATCCCCCCTTTTTTTTCTGATTCTAAAGAGAATAGATGTTGCGATTCCTTTTATTTAGTGGTTGCACTTACATGTTATGTTATTGTAAATAGCCAGGCAGCATACAAGAGGAAAATGTTTAACTAGATAAGTATTTTTGATATTTCCAGTAAGGTTTTATAGTGTGAAGCAGATAGTTTTCTTAAATTTAAAGTTTATAGATATTAGTATCTGTGCAGGAGCAAAAGAGTTGACAGCTATTTCATGGCTGTATATGTGTGTGTGTGACAGGTTTGAGTGCAATGCAGTTACAGAACCTGGCAGCATTAGCAGCTGCTGCCAGTGCAGCTCAAAACACAAGTGCGACCAGTGCACTCAGCACTTCCAACAGCCCCCTCGGTGTCCTCGCCAGCTCAGGTAAGATGTTAATTTTCTCTGACTGCTGTGTTTTTTTTTCTCACTGTGCCCCTGCAGATTATTTCACTGTGGTATCATAGCCATTAAATTTGGTGGTGGGATTGAATAAAAACACTGTGACAAACTTAATTCCTAGGATATTGCATATGGATTGTGACCTGATGGTGAAAGCAATAAAAACATTTTGGGTGCATTTCATGCACTCCATTTTTCCAAGTCGAGTTACATTCAGGTACACTAGGTATTTCCCTCTCCCTAGAAGGCTCACAATCTAAGATTACAAGAAGCCACTGGGGGATTTGAACTGGGCTCCCCTAGTTCTTAGCCCACTGCTCTAAAAATTAGGCTATTAAAAATGTTTGATAGTAATGCTGCTAATCCCATAACCCTCCTGTGTATTGATACAGAAGTGGTTCTTTCAAGCTCTTAAGCCTTCATTTTTTTTGTTTAATTTTTGTATTTAGCACCTTTGCCCAAGACACCTTACACAATGTCTATAAGGGGAAGTAGATGAGAATAACGAGGAAGAAATAACACAGGGAAGTAGATTGCTATAAGCTATAGGCTTTCAATATGGTTGTTAAAGTAAACAGCAATAGGATACCCTGGGTTCTTAGTTTCTATCTCTTCCCCCCCACCCCCCACTTCCAAAAGGAACAGAGCAAGGAGAGGATAGATCTGAGAGTGAAAGGATGTGTTTGTTGGGTTTAAAGTAGCATACAATTAGAAAAGCAAGGTCCATGTCAGCCTGGAGCAGCAGAGTACCTGGGTTCAATTCTCAGGACAGGAATTATGATCCCTGAATTGACCAGAGCAAGGGATAGCCTCTGAAGGGGAAGGTGCTTAGTTATTTTGTGGGTAAATCCTTATTGTTCCTCCAGACACAGAGCCTTAAGACTCACTGACTTAGGGGTAGATTCACTAACCAAAATGTTAAAGCCCTTTCCTTACCGATTCCTTAGCGAATCGGTAAGGAACGGGCATGCATCAAGGAAATCGCATGCAAATGAACTGGTCGCTGCTAGCTCATTTGCATGGGATTTCCTTCCTAGCCAGTCGGCCAGCTGAGCATGCGCAGAACAGCCAAGCATTATGCTGGCTGCTCTGCGCATGCCAAAGACGTCCAAAAGGACGTCCCTGATGAGCACTTGTCAGAGCTGCGGGCCGGAGTGCAAGCTGCAGCTGCTGGTACAGCCTCATTCTGGTGCTCCAATAGACACTCTTGGCATTCCAAGCCTTACTCTCTTAAGGATATTGGAAGGAGTATCTCCTGTCACTGACAGGAGCTGCTGATCTTCCCTCACAGCCACCCCTTGCTGCCAGCCCCCTTTAGAGTTACTACTGCTGCTGCACCTCCCCTAAAGTTGTTGGTGCTGCTGACCCCTCACTCACCTGAGAGCTTCTGGTGCCACTGACCCCCACCCACCTTAGAGCTGCTGGTGCTGCTGTCCCCCCCCCCCCCCCCCCTCCTGGGAGGTGCCCCAAATGACCACCGCCGGCATCGGGACGTGCGAGGACGTCCAAATAAAAAAAAAACCTAGTTGGACGTCCCTTTCGATTATGCCCCTCCTCCAGGTCTCTCTCAGCCAATCACAGCACGTTTAGCTTTAAACACATTGTGATTGGCTCAGGGACTTCCAGGTCTCTCAGCTGAGTGAAGCACTGCCAAAAAAGACATTTTTATTATTGCAGGGGGGAATGACGACCAAAATGGATGTTTTTTTTGATTGGGGGGAGGCCGGTGCCTGCGGGAAGCTGTCATTTCAATGCAGGGGGGAGCGGCGGACGTCCTTGGCATGCGCAGAGCAGCCAGCATAACGCTTGGCTGCTCTGCGCATGCTCAACCAGCTGACTGTTTAACGACGGAATAGAGAATGCAAGTGAGCTACAACGAGCAGCTCATTTGCATTGCTATTCCTTGATGCATGCCCGTTCCTTACCGATTCGCTAAGGGAATCGGTAAGGAAAGGGCTTTAACGAGTCTTTAGTGCATCTTGCCCTAAGTATCTGTCGATCCCAACCACTCATTATTTCTCAGTCTCTAGGAGATGGTAGGTGAGCTCCTGTGCAGTCTGTTCTAGTAAGCTTTAACCTTAGGGACATCTGTATTCAGGATTTAAGTGTCCCTGAAGAGGGGAAAAAAACCCCCAAAAGAAAGATATAGAGGTGTGGACTATCGGACCTGATTCAACTTCACCTGGGGGTGCCAAACCTAGCTATATCAGCCCTATCCAGGTGCTCGTTGGGGGGGGGATTAGGATGCTTATGTCTCAGCCCTATTCCCCTACGTTTTGGAGGTGTGCTTGAGTGCCTCCAGAGACAAGATAAACAAAAAAAGAAACTGAAAGGATTGGAAGTCGTCATCTGCTGCAGCAGCCCAGGGCAATGCTTGCAGTTTGGGGTTTTTTTGGGGTGGGGGGGAGTGGGGGTAGATACTTGGTTCCCGAAGCTTGTAAGTTGTAGCATACTCATTTGTTCAAATTCGACAATATGACCAACGCTGCACACTATGTGGCACTTGCCACGCTGTTATTTTTGCTAGCAGCTGATGCGATGTGTGCTGGCCATCAAGACAGTTTCTGCACCCAGCATGGCTGAAGAGGAAGGGCCATGTGAGAGTGAGGCATTCTGCAGTTAGAGGAGTGCTGAAATGGCAGAGGACCTGTGTCAGTTATGGTCCCCAGAAGTTGGATGTCAGTTTTGGCTATTGTCTGGTTCTGGGTTCCTTTCTTTTTGTCTTTGGTCCACTTCTTAGTGGCAGTGGGTTTTGTAGCACCATAATACAACATACAGGTGTGCTTGGAAAAAGGTATTTTATATAGAAATAGACTTACAGCAGGGCAAGAAGATATTGCAGTACTGCTTCAGTGTGTCTGATTTTGGCTGTTTCTGTCAGTGAATTAACATCTGTCTTTCTGTCGAGGATCGGGAGGCAGATGTGTGTGAAATGGCTCTCCTAGAAAGAAGGTCTGCAAGAATGATGGGATGTGTGGATCTGAATGTGTGCTTGTCTCCTGGGTGTGAACTGTTCTTCTATATCCCTGAACTCTTTATATGGCATATTCCTGTGCAGTAATTTGGTTTGTTTGATCTGATGTCTCTTGATTACCCAAGAGGTGTGGATTCCTTTGAAGCCAGTTTCTTGGAGACCAGTTGTCAGGGTCCTATTGTTCTGCTGAGCAGTGGTTTTGGTTTGTTGCTTTGAAGCACAGGTTTTAAGACCTGTAAACTACACCCAAAGGGGTAGGAGATACCTGTCTATCTATATTGACATCACCAGAGATCAGACTAGAAGGGGGGGGGGGGGGGAAGGAATATCAGAGCTGTTTGCATTATTTCCCAGAGGCCTCTGGGTAGGTCCTGAATCTCCAGTTAGGCCAACTTTTGGGCTCTGAACAGCATAATGCTGACAACATGTTCCTTGTCATCAGTAGCATATGATTCCAGGAACTGATGGATTTATTTATTTATTTATTACATTTGTACCCCGCGCTTTCCCGCTCATCGCAGGCTCAATGCGGCTTACATAGTAACAAGAGAATGCAATCTATAGTAAACAAATCAACAAAGGGGGTATGTGATAGGACAAATGAGCAAGGAGTAAATGGGGATAGAAGAGGTATGAGAAAAAGGATAGGGATAGGTAAGGCGGTGGAGCGATTAAGGAGAAAATGGGAAGAGCATGGAGGGTAAGAAGGTTGGTAGGAGATATTTCTGAGTCATTGTAGATAGTGGTTATTTGAACCGGTAGATAGATGGTTTGCTTATGTTTGTTTATGATAGGTCAAGTCACTTGGGTAAACCTGTTTGAATAGATGGGTTTTCAGTTGTTTCCTAAAGGGAAGATATTCATTAATTGACCGACTGTATCTAGGTAGAGCATTCCAGAGCTGGGATCCCAGGAAGGAGAAGTTAGATGCATAGTAGGTTTTGTACTTTAGTCTTTTGCAGTGAAGGTTAAGGTATGATCGTGAAGATGTTGACATGTTTCTGTATGGAAGGTTTATTAGATTGACCGTGTAACTTGGTGACACTCCATGGATGATCTTGTGGATTAGTGTGATGGCCTTAAAGTTGACTCATTCTCTAATAGGGAGCCAATGAAGTTTCATAAGGAGGGGTGTTGCACTTTCGAATCTAGGCTTCCCATAAATAAGTCTAGCTGCCGTGTTCTGGGCAGTTTGAAGTTTTTTCATGATTTGGGCTTTACATCCAACGAAGATACTATTACAGTAATCAGCGTGGGTGAGTACCATGGATTGTACCAAGCTGCGGAAGGTATTCAGGGGGAGATAAGGTTTCACACGTTTCAACATCCACATCATATTGAACGTTTTCTTCATGATAGATGTTGTGTGGTCTTAAAGGGATAAGTGTTTATCCAATGTAACTCCAAGGACTTTCAGACTATTGGATATAGGAATTGTGACATCAGGAGTGGTGAGAGTCGTTGGATGGAATGTGGAATATTGGGAAGAGAGGATTAGGCATTGAGTTTTGTCTTTGTTCAATTTCATTTTGAAAGCATTGGCCCAAGAAGTTAAGATATTCATATCATTGGTTATTTTGTCGGAAATTTCTTCCAGGTTAGATTTGAAGGGAATGTATATGGTGACATCGTCAGCATAGACGAAGGGGTTGAGACCATGTTTGGAAAGGGATTTAGCCAGAGGAATCATCATAAGGTTGAATAGAATTGGAGATAAAGGAGAATCTTGAGGCACACCACAATCTGATGACCAGGGAGATGATATTGCTGTAGATGACTTGACTCGATAGGATCTAGACGTAATAAAGCCTTCAATCCATTTTATAACATTGCCACCAATTCCCAACTTATCCAGAAGTCTAGTAAGAATACAATGATTAACCATGTCAAATGCTCCAGACATGTCAAACTGTAAAAGGAGTACTTTATTTCCAAATAATATTTCTTGTTTAAATTTGGATATTAAAGTAAGCAATACTGTTTCCGTACTGTGGGTAGGATGGAAACTCGATTGAGATTCATGGAGGTTGGAGAACTTTTGTATATACTCATTGACTTGAAAGGTCACTATTTTCCATCAATTTAGTTAATAGGGGAATGGAGGCCACTGGTCTGTAGTTGGTAACATCACTTATAGGTTTCTTAGAGTCTGTGGGTATAGGTGTGAGTAATATGTTACCATGTTCAGTAGGGAAGGGACCTTGTTGCAACAAGAAGTTGATGTGGGCGGTGGGATCAGTGATGAAGCGTTCAGGGGCGTCTTCTATTAAATGGCTGAGGCAGGAATCAAGATGACAATGGGAACTGGAGAGTTTGGAGATCGTCTTTGAAATTTCTTCAGTGGTGAGGAGGGTAAAACTTGTCCATGAGCAGTCAACTGGAGTTTCATTAATGTTGGGATCCAATTCATCGAGAAAGGAATCAAGGTAATTGCTATCATGGGGAATCAATTTACGAAGATTAGTGATTTTATTATAGAAGTACATAGCCAATTGGTCTGCAGATGGACTGTTGAAGGTGAGCGGGTAACTATATTGGTATTAAGCAGGCTGTTTATGAGTTGATATTGTTTCTTTATATCTGTGCCATTGGTTGTGATTTTTTGAGTATAGTAGGTTCTTTTTGCTCTGTGACTGTTTCCAAGCATTAAAGGTGAGGTTGTTTCTTGATCTACTCCATGCTTTTTCTAATTTTCTGGTTTGTGATTTTAGGTTTTTTTAGTAGGTCATTAAACCATGGTGATGATTGACGTCTATATAAAGTTCTGGAACGAAGAGGGGCAATTTTGTCTAGGATGAGTTGGCATCTGGTGTTCCAATCTGTGAGGAAGGAGAGAGAGTTAGGTTGTGCTGACCAATTGTTGTTATATATATGTTGCCAGAAATTGTCTTTGTCAATCCATCCTCTAGAAATGATTGTTGAAGGATTTTGGGTTATAAACTTATCCTTTTTGCGCCAGTATAAGGTTAGTGTTGATTTATGATGATCAGACCAAGGGATGTTAAACCATTTGATATCAGATATAGTTATGTTTTGATTGGTGGAGAGTTTGTAAGAAATTATGTCAAGCGAGTGACCTTTAATGTGAGTTGGTTGCACTGGAGGAAGGTTAATATTGCAGAGTTGAAAGAAGTCCATGCAGTCGCGGGTATTTGGGGAGTTGGGAGTCTTCTAAAGGTAGATTTAGGTCTCCAATTAGTAATACATTGAAATAACTGGTGCAGGTATCTAATATAATAAAACGCACCGTGAACGTTCTAATGAGGACAACGTTCTGAAGCCATCTGACGTCACTCCCTGGCTGTAGGGTTCGTGGCGTTCGTGGTGTGAAGCCACCCAGCCGTCTCTGCCCCGCCCTCGCGTCAAACGTCATGACGTCGAGGGCGGAAACAAAAACAAACAAATCCGGCAGCGTCAGGGAAGGAGGCGGCGCTCCCGACGTCTCCAGCCTTCCCTTCGCTGTGTTCCGCCTTCTTCTGACGTCATCCTTGACGTCAGAAGAAGGCAGAACACAGCGAAGGAAAGGCTGGAGACGTCGGGAGCGCCGCCTCCTTCCCTGACGCTGCGCTGCCGGAACCGCCACGGAGGTAAATTTAAAAAGAAGAAGAAAAAAAAATAGAAATAGGGGAGAGAGAAGAGAATGGGCAGTAAAGTTGAACAATGGGAGCGGGAGGGCAGGGGAGAAACGACAGCATGGATGCGAAGGGGGGGAGCATGGATGCGAAGGGGGGGGGAGAAGAGGGCGGGCCAGGCTGGGACATGGGAGAGAGAGGAGCATGGCTGCGAGGGGGGGTCATGGAAGGGAGAGAGGGGACTTGCTGGAAAAGGATGAATGGAGGCGGCAGGGGACAGAGGAGCATGGATGGCCATGGATTGGGAGGGCAGGGCTCAGGGAGAGAGGGGAATTGCTGGAAAAGGATGAATGGAGGCGGCAGGGGACAGAGGAGCATGGATGGCCATGGATTGGGAGGGCAGGGCTCAGGGAGAGAGGGGAATTGCTGGAAAGGGATGAATGGAGGGGGCAGGGGACAGAGGAGCATGGATGGGCATGGATTGGGAGGGCAGGGCTCAGGGAGAGAGAGGAATTGCTGGATAGGGATGAATGGAGGGGACAGATGGGCATGGATAGATATGGATTGCAGGGCAGGGCTCAGGGAGAGAGGGGAATTGCTGGATAGGGATGAATGGAGGGGACAGGTGACAGATGGGCATGGATTGGGAGGGCAGGGCTCACACTCTCTCATATACAATGTCTTTCTGACTCTCTGTCTCACACTGTATGTGCCACACAGTCACTCACACACTCGCTTGGTCTCATACACTCACTCTCACAGAGAATCTGTGTCTCACACACACTCTCTCTCTCGCCGACACACACACACACTCTCTCACACTGTGTCTAACATACACACTTGCACACACTCACATTCTCACACACACACTCTCTCACAAACACACTCACACCCAGACTCACTCTCTCTCTCACACACACACACACACTCACACTTTCACTCTGACTCTCAAACAGTCACTCTCACATACACTCTCCCAAACATACACACTCCGAGGAAAACCTTGCTAGCGCCCGTTTCATTTGTGTCAGAAACGGGCCTTTTTTACTAGTTTGCAATAAAGTCCATGAAAGTGGATTGACTATTATTCCAGTTTATTGGAGGTCTATAAAATAAAATGCAAGTTAATTGGTTGCATAGTTTGGGACTATGTAGTTTAAATGAAGCAATTTCAAGCTGAGGTGAGATTAATTCTGATATAGATTCGGGGGAGAATTATGATTTGTAAATAAGTGCTATCCCTACACCTCTTTTTTTTTTTTTCTTTTCTTGGCCAGTGTAAGATCTTATATTCAGGAGGGCATAAATCAATTATGATTGGGTCATTTGCACTGTGGGTCCAAGTTTCTGTGATGAATAGTAGATCAAGTTTGTCAGATTTAATCCAGTCTGAAAAGGATTTCGGTCTTATTAGCTGCAGATCTGGCATTGACATAACCCATTGACAGAAAAGGTGCCATATTTGAGGTTGAAGATTGAATGTTGATAATCTGCCTTGAAATGGGTGTTGTAGTCTTGGGTGAAGGAGTTTCATTGTTTATTGATGATTGGTACTACTACTACTTAACATTTCTAGAGCGCTACTAGGGTTACGCAGCGTTATACAGTTTAACAAAGAAGGACAGTCCCTGCTCAAAGGAGCTTACAATCTAAAGGACGAAATGTCAAGTTTGGGCAGTCTAGATTTCCTGAATAGAGGTATGGTGGTTAGGTGCTGAAGGCGATGCGTAATGGTAGGTTGAAGGGAGGGGTTTTTTTGAAGTCACCAGTTCGATGGGATGAAATTAACCTGGATGTTTTTTTAAGGTGGTAAAGGACTGGAATAATGTTGACTTCTGATGGTGAGGGAGCAATAAGTGTTGCAAAGATGATGGCAAGTGAGTAGAAAATGAAAAATATTTTAAAGAAGAACATGTTGGAGAAATGTAATTTGGATATCTGTGAGAGGATTGAAATCTTCTTGAGTTGTAATAACACCGAAAAGTGTTAGGAATTGTATTGGTAAAGAAAGTAAAAAAGACTGCGGCCTCTAGCATAGAGCAGGTTAATAAAACAAGTAGTTGGAACTGTAGGACGATTAGCTTATCATATAGATTACTGTAACTGAGAATACTAAGCAGAGGGGAAGTGATTCAGTCTACCAGCAGGTGGAGATAGAACACAATTGAACTTTGATTTATAGGACGGAGAGGCTCATCGTGAGTCAGTCTTATCTCTATCTCCAGCAAGCAATAGACGGATCTCTCATCGGCTCCTGGTTTTCTTCAAGGTTGTTGATTCCTGTTCATTTGAGCTTAGGGGGTTTCAGAGCTGCTGCTGGTGCCTTACTGGGATATACCTGGTGGTGCCAGGTCTCCTGCTCCCTCCTGCCACTACCTTCTCCTTCCTCTCAGCACAAAAAGAAACAAATAGCAGAGAAGTTAGAGCTTCTCTCTCACTTTCACAGTTTTTTGACTGAGCGACAGTTTACTGGAGAGGGTTGAAATACAACAACGAAATTCAGCATTCCTCTGTGGAATACTCGGCATACACTTTTCCCTCTAGTTTTAAGACTTGGAACTTTGTACCACAGCATTAACAGATAGCCTTTAGCAGGTACTGCAGGACATAGTTTAGTCTTCATCCCGCCCACCCCTAGCGCAACCCTTTATAGTCAATTATTATAATTAGGATAAGCAAGGAGTGGTCTTACAGAGTTTTAAATACATTTCATTACCTTCTAAGAAGAAAACACTAAATACATCACACATTTTTATATTAGGCTAATATTCTTAATACCTTACCTTAGGTTTAAATTATTGAAAAACTCAAAAATACTAAGATGGAGTCAGCATTCCAGCAGTGAGAGGGGTGCTATCCAGTCTTTTGCATTGTGTCCACATGTATGATTATCTCCCAGTTGGTGAGCGGTTATATGTTTGTGCCCAATGCAGAGAGCTCCTAGCTCTTCGAGAACGCGTCTGTTCCCTTGAAGCTAGAGTAGCAGACTTGATGGAGCTGAGGGAGACAGAGAGGTGCATTGAGGAGACCTACAGGGATGATGTAGAGAAGTCCTACCTCCAGTCTGGTAGCCCCTGTGCTACCTTGGAGGAGGGAGGTCTCCAAGAAGGAGGGTATCACCCTGGTGAAGTAGGAAGTACTCCTGTAGTCAGGACCTGCCTACCAGGGGATGTACTATCCTCTTGGCATCAAGGATATGTCTCCAAGTTTTGCGCAGGGGGGAAGGGTTAGGACGGCTGTTGTAGTTGGTGATTTGATCATTAGGTATATAGATAGCTGGGTGACTGGTGGACTTGAGGATCACCTGGTGACTTGCCTGTTTGGTGCGAAGGTGGTGGACCTCACGCATCACTTAGACAGGATCTTAGTGCTGGGGAGGAGCCGACTGTCTTGGTACATGTGGGTACCAGTGACATAGGAAAATGTGGGAGGGAGGTACAGGAAGCCAGATTTAGGCTCTTAGGTAGAAAGCTGAAGTTCAAATCCTCCAGGGTCGCATTTTCAGAGATGTTCCACGCACAGGCCCCAAAAGGCAGGCAGAGCTCCGGTCTCAATGCGTGGTTGAGATGATGGTGCAGGGATGAGGGATTTAGATTTGTTAGGAACTGGGTGACATTCTGGGAAAGGGGGAAGTGTTCCGAAAGGATGGGCTCAACCTTAACCAGGATGGAACCAGGCTGCTGGCGCTAACTTTTTAAAAGGAGAATAGAGCAGCTTTTAAACTAGAATTGGGGGAGGGGGGATGACCAACAGTTGCCCAGGAGCACATGGTTCAGTGTGGAGTATCCTTGAAGGATACTGTTGAAACAGGACATATAGGGAATCCCAGTAGAGAGGTTTTAACAATGCTTAAAAGTAAGCCAGGTGTGCTTAATGAGAGAGCAGGATAAAGGATGTGCATTATCCCCTTCAACTTCTAAGCAGCTTGTAGATCAAAAGAAAAAACACAATTTGAAGTGCCTGTATACAAATGCTAGAAGCCTGAAAACTAAGATGGGAGAGTTAGAATGTATTCTCCGAGGACAAGCAGGCTGCTTGTTCTCACTGATGGGTGACGTCCACGGCAGCCCCTCCAATCGGAACTTCACTAGCAAAGGCCTTTGCTAGCTCTCACGCGCACCACGCATGCGCGGCCGTCTTCCCGCCCGAACCGGCTCGTGTTCGTCAGTCTTCTTTTGTCCGCGCTCGGGACGGTCGTGTTTTGCCGCCGTTTCATGCCCCTCAAGTTGACCCTCGCGCGTCTTCGCAATTTCGCTAAAAAAAAAAAAAAAAGAGACCTTGGTCTTTGTCCCTTCCCGTGTGTCCAGTTTGTTTCCCCAGCGTAAGTTTCCTTTCGCTTTCGGGGTAGGCCTTTTTTGTGGCCTCTGTACGGGTTTTTTCTCTCTCCCTTATTTTTGGTGCCCTTCGTCACCATCGCGAATTTTGATTTCGCCAGCGTGATTTTTCCGCCCATGTCATCGAAATCTCCCAGCGGCTTCAAGAAGTGCACCCAGTGCGCCCGGGTAATCTCGCTCACTGATAGGCACGCTTTGTGTCTTCAGTGTCTGGGGGCTGGACACCGCCCGCAGGCCTGTAGTCTTTGTGCTCTTTTACAGAAGAGGACTCAGGTAGCGAGATTGGCCCAGTGGAACGTGTTGTTCTCGGGCTCTTCGTCGACAACAGCACCGGAGGCATCGAGTGCATCGACGTCGACAGCATCGAAGTCTTCGACCTCGGCATCGACTGCATCGAGGTTTCGACCCTCTGCATCGTCGGTACCGAGACATCGGAAGTCGGTGTCGGTGGTACCGGGACCTCCGCTGTTGCTGATGTCGTCGGACGGTGGTGCTTCGACTGGAGTGCAGGTGAGGGCTGTCCATTCCCCTGCTGGTGGCGGTGAGCCTTCAGGTGGGTCTCCTCCTGCCCTGAGGGCTCCTGCGGTACAGCCCCCCCGAGACCGACCTTCTTCGGCCTCGGCCCCGAGGAAGAGACGGTTGGATTCTACGTCCTCCTCGTCGGTACCGGGAAGCTCCGGTGACATGCTTCGTTCGAAGAAATCAAAGAAGCATCGACATCGGTCTCCTTCCCGCATCGGTACAGAGAGCTCTGGGTCGCCGAGGGAGTCGGCACCCAGTAGGCATCGGCACCGGGAGGACCGCTCACCCTCTGTTTAGGAGGTGTCGATGCGCTCCACCTTGGACAGCTCGGAACCGCCTCCACGTCCGGAACAGACTCTGACCTCGACGCCTGCATCGGCTTCCATATCTTTCTCCACAGCCGCTCTGCACGAGAGTCTCCGGGCCGTTCTCCCAGAGATCCTTGGAGAGCTGTTGCGCCCTTCCCCTCCGGTACCGGGGGTGCCTGCGCCACTGGTACCGTCGAGTGAGGCGCCGGCTGGCCCTTTGCCCGGGGTGAGGTCTCCGACATCGGTACCGCTTGCGGCCGCCTCCTAGGAAGACTCCCCGACAACGTCGGTGGAGGGAACTTCGCCGGTGCTGGCGAGGGAGTCTACCTCTCGACGCTCCCACCGTGGCCGTGTTTCCACGGAGTCGAGTCGGGCACGGCTTCAGACACAGGTTCGGGAACTTGTGTCTGATACCGATGGTGAGGCCTCGTGAGAGGAGGAGGAGGACATCAGATATTTCTCTGACGAGGAGTCTGATGGCCTTCCTTCTGATCCCACTCCCTCCCCTGAAAGGCAGCTTTCTCCTCCCGAGAGTCTGTCTTTCGCGGCCTTTGTCTGGGAGATGTCTACGGCCATCCCCTTCCCGGTGGTTGTGGAGGATGAGCCCAGGACTGAAATGTTTGAGCTCTTGGACTATCCTCCACCTAAGGAAGCGTCCACAGTACCCATGCATCATATCCTAAAAAAGACATTGCTGGCGAACTGGACCAAGCCTCTAACTAATCCACACATTCCCAAGAAGATCGAATCCCAGTATCGGATCCATGGGGACCCAGAGCTGATGCGCACTCAGTTGCCTTACGACTCTGGTGTGGTGGATCTGGCCCTAAAGAAGGCTAAGAGTTCTAGGGAACATGCTTCGGCGCCCCCGGGCAAGGACTCTAGAACCTTAGACTCCTTTGGGAGGAAGGCCTACCATTCTTCTATGCTCGTGGCCAAGATTCAGTCCTATCAGCTCTACACGAGCATCCATATGCAGAACAATGTGCGGCAGTTGGCGGGCTTGGTGGACAAGCTCCCTCCTGAGTAAGCCAAGCCGTTTCAGGAGGTGGTCAGGCAGCTGAAGGCGTGCAGAAAATTCCTGGCCAGAGGGGTATATGATACCTTTGATGTTGCGTCCAGGGCCGCTGCTCAAGGTGTGGTGATGCGCAGACTCTCATGGCTGCGTGCCTCCGACCTGGAGAATAGGATCCAGCAGCGGATTGCGGACTCCCCTTGCCGAGCGGACAACATTTTTGGAGAGAAAGTCGAACAGGTGGTAGAACAGCTCCACCAGCGGGATACCGCTTTCGACAAGTTCTCCCGCCGGCAGCCTTCAGCATCTACCTCCTCAGGTAGACGTTTTTATGGGGGAAGGAGGGCTGTTCCCTACTCTTCTGGTAAGCGTAGGTACAATCCTCCTTCTTGACAGCCTGCGGCCCAGGCTAAGCCCTAGCACGCTCGCTCTCGTCAGCAGCGTGCGCCTCAGCAAGGCCCCACGGCTCCCCAGCAAAAGCAGGGGACGAGCTTTTGACTGGCTCCAGCAGAGCATAGCCGACATCGTGTCCGTGCCGGGTGATTTGCCGGTCGGGGGGAGGTTGAAAGTTTTTCACCAAAGGTGGCCTCTTATAACCTCCGACCGTTGGGTTCTTCAAATAGTCCGGCAAGGATACACCCTCAGTTTGGCCTCAAAGCTTCCAAATTGCCCACCGGGAGCTCAGTCCTACAGCTTCCAACACAAGCAGGTACTTGCAGAGGAACTCTCCGCCCTTCTCAGCACCAATGCAGTCGAGCCCGTGCCATCCGGGCAGGAAGGGCTGGGATTCTATTCCAGGTACTTCCTTGTGGAAAAGAAAACGGGGGGATGCGTCCCATCCTAGACCTAAGGGCCCTGAACAAATATCTGGTAAAGGATGCTTTCCCTGGGCACCCTTCTTCCCATGATTCAGGAAAATGATTGGCTATGCTCTCTGGACTTGAAGGACGCCTACACACACATCCCGATATTGCCAGCTCACAGGCAGTATCTGCGATTTCAGCTGGGCAGACGTCACTTCCAGTACTGTGTGCTACCCTTTGGGCTCGCCTCTGCGCCCAGGGTGTAGTAGCAGCAGCTGGGAGTGCATGTGTTCCCTTATCTCGACGATTGGCTGGTGAAGAACACATCCGAGGCAGGAGCTCTACAGTCCATGCAGATGACTATTCGACTCCTGGAGCTACTGGGGTTTGTGATAAATTACCCAAAGTCCCATCTTCTCCCAGTACAGAGACTCGAATTCATAGGAGCTCTGCTGGATTCTCGGACGGCTCATGCCTATCTTCCAGAGACAAGGGCCAACAATCTGTTGTCCCTCGTCTCCCGGGTACGAGCGTCTTAGCAGATCACAGCTCGGCAGATGTTGAGATTGCTTGGCCATATGGCCTCCACAGTTCATGTGACTCCCATGGCTCGTCTTCACATGCGATCTGCTCAATGGACCCTAGCTTCCCAGTGGTTTCAAGCTGCTGGGGATCTAGAAGACGTGATCCACCTGTCCACGAGTTTTCTCAAATCCCTGTATTGGTGGACGATTTGGTCCAATTTGACTCTGGGACGCCCTTTCCAAATTCCTCAGCCACAAAAAGTGCTGACTACGGATGCGTCTCTCCTGGGGTGGGGAGCTCATGTGGATGGGCTTCACACCCAGGGAAGCTGGTCCCTCCAGGAACGCGATCTGCAGATCAATCTCCTGGAGTTACGAGCGATCTGGAACGCTCTGAAGGCTTTCAGAGATCGGCTGTCCCACCAAATTATCCAAATTCAGACAGACAACCAGGTTGCCATGTATTACATCAACAAGCAGGGGGGCACCGGATCTCGCCCCCTGTGTCAGGAAGCCGTCAGCATGTGGCTGTGGGCTCGCCGTCACGGCATGTTGCTCCAAGCCACATATCTGGCAGGCGTAAACAACAGTCTGGCCGACAGGTTGAGCAGGATTATGCAACCTCACGAGTGGTCGCTCAACTCCAGAGTAGTGCGCCAGATCTTCCAGGTGTGGGGCACCCCCTTGGTAGATCTCTTTGCATCTCGAGCCAACCACAAGGTCCCTCAGTTCTGTTCCAGACTTCAGGCCCACGGCAGACTGGCATTGGATGCCTTCCTCTTGGATTGGGGGGATGGCCTGCTGTATGCTTATCCTCCCATACCTCTGGTGGGGAAGACTTTGTTGAAACTCAAGCAAGACCGAGGCACCATGATTCTGATTGCTCCTTTTTGGCCGCGTCAGATCTGGTTCCCTCTCCTTCTGGAGTTGTCCTCCGTAGAACCGTGGAGATTGGAGTGTTTTCCAACCCTCATCACACAGGACGAAGGGGTGCTTCTGCATCCCAACCTCCAGTCTCTGGCTCTCACGGCCTGGATGTTGAGAACGTAGACTTTGCCTCTTTGGGTCTGTCGGAGGGTGTCTCCCGCGTCTTGCTTGCTTCCAGAAAAGATTCCACTAAGAGGAGTTACTTCTTTTTATGAAGGAGGTTTGCCGTCTGGTGTGACAGCAAGGCCTTAGATCCTCGCTCCTGTCCTACACAGACCCTGCTTGACTACCTTCTGCACTTGTCTGAGTCTGGTCTCAAGACCAACTCTGTAAGGGTTCACCTTAGCGCAATCAGTGCATACCATTACCGTGTGGAAGGTAAGCCGATCTCAGGACAGCCTTTAGTTGTTCGCTTCATGAGAGGTTTGCTTTTGTCAAAGCCCCCCGTCAAACCTCCTACAGTGTCATGGGATCTCAATGTCATTCTCACCCAGCTGATGAAACCTCCTTTTGAGCCACTGAACTCCTGCCATCTGAAGTACTTGACCTGGAAGGTCATTTTCTTGGTGGCAGTTACTTCAGCTCGTAGAGTCAGTGAGCTTCAGGCCCTGGTAGCCCAGGCCCCTTACACCAAATTTCATCATAACAGAGTAGTCCTCTGCACTCACCCTAAGTTCTTGCCGAAGGTAGTGTCAGAGTTCCATCTGAACCAGTCAATTGTCTTGCCAACATTCTTTCCCCGTCCTCATTCCTGCCCTGCTGAACGTCAGCTGCACACATTGGACTGCAAAAGAGCATTGGCCTTCTATCTGGAGCGGACACAGCCCAACAGACAGTCCGCCCAATTGTTTGTTTCTTTTGATCCCAACAGGAGGGGAGTGGCTGAGGGGAAACGCACCATTTCTAATTGGCTAGCAGATTGCATTTCCTTCACTTACGCCCAGGCTGGGCTGGCTCTTGAGGGTCATGTCACGGCTCATAATGTTAGAGCCATGGCAGCGTCAGTGGCCCACTTGAAGTCAGCCACTATTGAAGAGATTTGCAAAGCTGCGACGTGGTCATCTGTCCACACTTTCACATCGCATTACTGCCTGCAGCAGGATACCCGACGCGACAGTCGGTTCGGGCAGTCAGTGCTTTAGAATCTGTTCGGGGTTTAGAATCCAACTCCACCCCCCTAGGCCCAATTTTTATTCTGTTCCAGGCTACACTCTCAGTTAGTTGGATAAGTTGTTAGGTCAATCTCAGTTATGTCCTCGCCGTTGCGAGGCCCAATTGACCATGTTTGTTGTTTTGAGTGAGCCTAGGGGCTAGGGATACCCCATCAGTGAGAACAAGCAGCCTGCTTGTCCTCGGAGAAAGCGAATGCTACATACCTGTAGAAGGTATTCTCCGAGGACAGCAGACTGATTGTTCTCACAAACCCGCCCGCCTCCCCTTTGGAGTTGTGTCTTCCCTTGTCTTTGTCTTGCTACATATGGGACTGACGAACACAAGCCAGTTCGGGCGGGAAGACGGCCGCGCATGCGCGGTGCGCATGGGCGCGCGAGAGCTAGCAAAGGCCTTTGCTAGTGAAGTTCCGATTGGAGGGGCTGCAGTGGACGTCACCCATCAGTGAGAACAATCAGCCTGCTGTCCTCGGAGAATACCTTCTACAGGTATGTAGCATTCGCTTTGCACTAAATGATGAAGTAGATAAATTAGGCATCTCAGAGACTTGGAGGAAAGAGTCAATGGGGACACTGTTAACAGGGTGCAAATTGTGACACTGTTAACGGTGCAAATTGTATCACAATGATAGAGGGGATCAAATTGGTGGGGGCATTTCACTATGTGTTAAAGAAGGACTTGAGTCAAATAAAATAAAAACTTCAAATGACACAGATAGCAGCGTAGAATCGTTATGGATAGAAATTCCATGTGTGAAGGGAAAGAGTATTCTTGTAGAGCTGTAAAGCCGGGATAGAACGAACAGACGGATGAAGAAATGTTTACTGAGATTAGGAAAGCTGGCAAATTGGGTAGTGCTATAATAATGAGTGATTTCAATTACCCCGATATTGACTGGATAAATGTTACGTCATGGAGTGCCAGGGAGATAAAATTTCTAGATGTAATAAATGACTGCTTCTTGGAGCAGCTGGTCTAGGAACAGACGAGAGAGGGAGCCAATTTGGATCTGGTCCTTGGTGGCATGCAGGGCATAGTGCTAGAGGTGGCAGTGTTCGGTCCCCCTGGGAAACTGTGATCATAACATGATCAAGTTTGAGCTGCTATCTGGGATGAACCCGCAAATAAAATCTACTTGTAGTTGCATTTAATTTTCGAAAGGGCGACTATAATAAAATGAGGAAAATGGTTAAAAAGAAACTAAAAGGATCAGCTGCAAAGGTTAGGACACTAAATCAGGCATGGATGTTATTCAAAAATACCATCTTGGAAGATGCATTCCACATATTTGCAAAGGTAGAAAGAAGAGAAAACAGCCTGCATGGTTAAAAGGTGAAGTAAAAGAGGCCATTACTGCCAAAAGATTGTCCTTCAAAGAATGGGAAAAGGACCCAAATAAAGAAAATAAGAAGCAATATAAGCACTGGCAAGTCAGATGCAAAGCATTAATAAAGAAGGCTAAAAGGGAATATGAAGAGAAACTTGTCGCAGAGGTTAAAACTCACAGTAATAATTTTTCAGGTATATCAGAAGCAGAAAGCCTGCGAGGGAATTGGTGGGACCGTTAGATCACGAAGGAGCAAAATTGGCGCTTAGGGAGGACAAGGCCATAGCGGAGAAACTGAATGAATTCTTTGTTTCTGTCTTTACGGAAAAAGATGTAAGAGATTTGCCTGTACCGGAAATGGTTTTCAAGAGTGATGAGGAGGAATTGAAAGAAATCTAGGTGAACCTGGAAGATGTACTGAGCCAAATTGACAAATTAAAGAGAAGTAAACCACCTGGACTGGATGGCATACATCCAGGGGTACTCAAAGAACTCGAGCATGAAATTGCTGCTCTTCTGTTAGTAATATATAACCTGTCGTTAAAATCGTCCATAGTACCTGAAGACTGGAGAGAGTGGCCAATTATAGACTGGTAAGCCTGACGTCGGTGCCGAGCAAAATAGTGGAAACTATTATAAAGAATAAAATTATAGAACATGTAGATAAACCTGGTTTAATGGGACAGAGTCAGCATGGGTTCAGCTGAGGCTTGCCTCACCAATTTGCTTTATTTCTTTGAAGGCGTGAATAAACATATGGATAAAGGTGAGCCGATTGATGTAGTGTATCTAGATTTTCAGAAAGCTTTTGATACAATTCCTCATGAGAGACTCCTGAAAAAATTAGAGTCATGGGATAGAAGGCAAGGTTCTGGTGTAGATTAGGAATTGGTTATTGGACAGAAAACAGAGGGTAGGATTAAATGGTCATTTCTCTCAATGGAGGAGAATGAACAGGGGAGTGCTGCAGGGATCTGTTCTGGGACTGGTACTATTTAACATATTTATATATGATAGAAATTGGAACGACGAGTGAGGTGATCAAATTTGCAGATGATACAAAACTATTCAAGGTTGTTAAAACACGTGCGGACTGTGAAATTGCAGGAAGACCTTAGGAAATTGGAAGACTGGGCGTTCAAATGACAGATGAAATTTAATGTGGACAATTGCAAGGTGATGCACATGGAAAGAATAATCTGAATCACAGTTACCTGATGCTAGGGTCCACCTTGGGGGTCAGCGCTCAAGAAAAAGATCTGGGTGTCGTAGATAATATGTTGAAATCTTGGCGGCAGCCAAAAAAGCAAACAGGATGCTAGGAATTATTAGGAAAGGGATGGTGAATAAGACTGAAAAGACTACTATAATGCCTTTGTATTGCTCCATGGTGCGTCCGCACCTTGAGTGTTGTGTTCAGTTCTGGTTGCCGTATCTCAAAAAGATGTAGTGAAATTTAGAAAAGGTTCAAAAAAGAGTGACTAAAATAATAAAGGGGATGGAACTCCTCAAAATCCATCTTCTTTCCTCCTCGAAACTAACTACCTGTTCCTCTGATCCTATTCTCACCCATCTACTTAACACTCTCTCGCCTACTGTCATCCGTTTTATCTGTCATATCCTCAATCTTTCACTTTCCACTGTGACTGTTCCTGATGCCTTCAAACATGCCGTAGTCACACCACTCCTTAAAAAACCTTCATTGGACCCTACCTGTCCTTCCAATTATCGCCCCATCTCCCTCCTCCCTTTCCTTTCCAAGATACTTGAATGTGCTGTTCATCGCCGTTGCCTTGACTTTCTTTCATCTCAAGCTATTCTTGATCCACTTCAGTCTGGCTTTCGCCTCCTTCATTCAACTGAAACAGCGCTTGCTAAAGTTTCCAATGATCTGTTCCTGGCCAGATCCAAAGGTCTCTATTCTATTCTCATCCTTCTCGATCTATCTGCTGCTTTTGACACTTGATCACAGCATACTCCTTGATACGCTTTCCTCACTTGGATTTCAGAATTCTGCTCTCTCATGGTTTTCTTCTTAACTCTCACAGCGTACTTTTAGTGTATACTCTGGTAGATCCTCCTGTTCCTCTATCCCGCTGTCAGTGGGTGTACCTCAAGGATCCGTCCTAGGACCTCTCCTTTTCTCCATCTATACTTCCTCCCTTGGTGCTCTGATCTCTTCCTACGGTTTTCAGTATCACCTTTACGCTGATGACTCCCAGATCTACCTCTCCACACCAGAAATCCAGTCCAAGGTATCTGCCTGCCTCTCTGACATTGCTACCTGGATGTCTCACTGCCACCTGAAGCTCAATATGTCCAAAACTGAGCTCCTTATCTTCCCACCTAAACCAACCGCTCCCCTTCCCCCATTCTTCCTGTCTCATCTACTTGTAACCTTGGGGTCATCTTCGACTCCTCCCTCTCCTTCTCTGCACATATTCAACAGATTGCTAAAACCTGTCGTTTCTTTCTGTATAATATCGCCAAAATTTGCCCTCTCCTTTCTGAACACGCTATCAGAACCCTCATCCACACTCTCATCACCTCTCGCTTAGATTACTGCAACTTGCTTCTCACAGGTCTTCCACTCAGCCACCTCTCTCCTCTTCAATCTGTTCAAAATTCTGCTGCACGACTAATATTTTGCCAAAGTCGTTATGCCCATATCAGCCCTCTCCTGAAGTCACTTCACTGGCTCCCTATCCGTTTCCGTGTAAAATTCAAGCTCCTCTTATTGACTTAAAAGTGCATTCACTCTGCAGCCCCTCGCCACCCTCATCTCTCCCTACACTCCTTCCCAGGAACTCCGTTCACTAGGCAAATCTCTCCTAATTGCACCCTTCTCCTCCATCACTAACTCCAGACTCCGATCCTTTTATCTCGCTGCACCTTATGCCTGGAATAGACTTCCTGAGCCGTTATGTCTAGCTCCATCCCTGGCCGTCTTCAAATCCGGGCTAAAGGCCTACCTGTTTGATGCTGCTTTTGACTCCTAACTTGTCACTTGCTCGTAACCTTTATCTTGTCTTCCTCTCTTCAATAGTCCCTTTCCCTATGTGTCCTTCTGTCTAACCTACCCTTATCCTTATTGGTCCTGTCTGTCCTGATTTAGATTGTAAGCTCTTTTGAGCAGGGACTGTTTTTTCTTCATGTTCAGTTGTGAAGCACTGCATACGACTGGCAGCGCTATAGAAATGATTTATAGTAGTAGTAAGTTGTCTGTGGCTGAGATTTTGGATTTTTTTGCAGGACAAGTTGGACAAAAGGTTGGTCTTGGCCTCCCTGAATGCAGATAACATGCTTTAGAGGCTGGGTTCTTGGTCAGTCCTTAGCAGCTCACAAAGATGTAGTGCATTTTCTGAGAGCCATGAAGCTCTTGCATCCACCTCGGCGCCCAGTGGTTCTCCATAGAATTTGTATTTGGTCCTGTCAGTGATAGTTTAGGCATCCTTTGAGCCCTTTCAAGAGGCATTGTTTATGCATCTTACATTGAAGACTGTGTTCCTGGTAGGTACAGCGTTAGGGCAGTTTCACTGGCTAGATGTCCAAAGATTCTTGTCCTGTTATTTGATGAGGGTAGAAGAATTTCATTGGATTGCATTCTTTGTGTTGATTGAAGGCACTGAGAAGGGGGAAGCAGTGTCTAAGACAACAGTGGCCTGTTGGATGGCGTTGACATACAATTCTGCTAGGAGTCAGACTTGTTTAACGAAAAAAAAAAAGAGGAGGACAAGTCCTCATGTAAAGGTGAACAGCAAACTGAAGAGTGAGGTACACTCAAAGAGAGTATCAAGAAGTCTTCAATATTAAACAGCATAAAAATAACCTGACCCGGCCATGTTTCAGCACAAAGGCCTGCCTCGGGTCAAACGGATCTCTTACGTTGTAGCGAAAAGACAAAAACTTAAAAGTAAAGTCAAGATCCTGGCTGTTGAGCCTCTGTATAATCCTCTATAAGAAAAAAAAATGGCTGTGCTGCAAAAACCGTCTGAACGGCAAAACATTGGTGATGTAAGTAATGCTGTTTAATATTAAAGACTTCTTGATATCCTCCTTGAGTATACCTCACTCTTCTGTTTGCTAGTCAGGCTTGTTTGCCAGTCAAACATGGCCTCATTTCACCATAGGAAATGTGCAGGGCGACTACTTGATTGTTGTTGCGTTCTTTTATGTTCCATTAGAGGTTTGATGTCCAAGTCAGACAATGCAGCCTTTGGGATTAGGGTATTGGCAGCAGGTTTGTTTTCATTAGATAACTTCCCATAGGTATGAACTGGTCTGGAGGGACAATGATAAAGGAGACATTAGGGCTTACCTACTAACTTTCTTTCCTTGTGACTCTCCAGACCAGTCCAGAACCCACCTGTAGCTCTTAGAGTGTGTGAATGGAAGGATGTGAGCCTTGAGTAGAAGAAAATTATACTTCTCTTTGTCATCTGCATTGGACTGCTGCAGGAGCTTAGAATTCTCTGCAGGTTGTATTTCAGTTGTCAGTTGATTTTTTTGCTCCCTGGTTTCATGGGGCTTCATTACTGTTTGCTTTGTTATTGAAATACTAACTGGTTAAGCATTTTGGGTCGGGACTCCAAATGGGGTAACAACCTGGGTGGATTCTCCATGAGTGCATCATTATTCTACACCTCCTGTGGTGGTGGTGGGGGGGGGGGGTCACACAATTTTATTTGACCTCATTCATGGTGTCACGGCCACAGAACGATTGATAAGCACTAGGTTAGGGGCTACACAGGGTACCTAAAGTGTGAATCATTAAGTCGGTGGTTCTCAGTCTCTTATCTGCTGGCAGGAGAGCATATATACCTATGTGTCTGGATGAACTCAAAAGAGAGAAAATTAGCAGGTAAGCCCTAATTCCTTCTTTTAAAACAGGACACCTACAGAAATGGTTTTTTTTTTTTTAAAAAGTGCCTATTTTATAAAGGCAGTCTGTGTGTATATGCTCTTTTTATTTTTTAATAAAATGGGTTTTCCGTGGATAAGCAGGCTGCTTGTTCTCATATGGGTCGACATCTGCGTTGGCCCGGGAACTGGCGTTTCGCAAGAGCAAAATATAAAAAAAGTTTTGCCAGAGTCTTCTGGTGTGTGTGCACCGCGCATGCACGGACTGATTTCGTGGCTGCCGCGCGAGCATGTCTGTTTCTTTTCTGCAACGAGGTGCGGCAGGCTCCTCCTGTGCTCCTCGTTTAGACCTGGGAATAGAGTCTTCACTTTTCGTGAGTTTTTGCGGTTTATTTACTTTTTTTTTTTTTTTTTTAAGAGAGAGATTTCTTCCTTTTATTTTTCGTTTAGTATTTTATTTCCTCAATTTTAAGCTGTATTTCTTTTTCGACGCTGCCAGCCTTTAGGCCGCGTGGTCTGGTTTCTCTCCTTTTTGTGCCCTTTTCTTTTTTGGCACAATCGTGTCGTTTGATTTTGCCGAAGCCGTTTTTCCTCCCATGTCATCAAAGACACCCAGCGACTTCAAACGTTGTACTCTGTGCAACCGGACCATCTCAGGTACCGATACTCATTCTTGCTGTTTCCAGGGCCTTGGGCCCAACCATAGCCCAGCCGCTAGTAGTCTGTTTCTTTGTATGAAGAAACAGACTTGTGCGTCTCGAGAAGCCCAACGAGAAAAACTTTTTGGGGTTTGGTCCGGTCCATCAACATCAGTACCGAAGGCGGCGTTGGCGTCGACATCGAGGGAGGCATCGATGTTGGGAGCAGAGGGTAATGGCTGCTGAGAGACCAAGTTGCGCTGGGAGCAGTGAGGTGTCGAGTGGGTCTCCACCAGTCCGAGGCCCCCTATTATGCAGGCCGACCCCGAGGAGACGTGAGGATTCCACGTCATCCTCATCGGTACCGAGCAGTCTCGACGGGCGTTGAGCGAAGGCGAAGAAGCACAATCATCGATCTCCTTCGACACACTGTGCCGGGAGCTCAGGGGCGTTGAGGGACTCAGCACCTGAGAAGTGTCAGCGCCGAGAGGACCGCTCCCCCTCTATACCGGAGGTGCTGATGCATCGGTCTCCTGGCAGCCTGGTACCTGCTCCCAAACCTTGGCAGATTCTGCCACCGGTTGTTCCACCGATCCAGCAGCCTTCTCCGATGGCGGCTCTCGATGAGCACATCCAGGCCCTGCTTCCAGAGCTTCTGGAAGGATTGCTGCGCCAGTCTGCTTTGGTGTCGGGGTGCTTGCGCCTTCCGTACCCTTTGCTGAAGTGGTGTCTGGCCCTTCACCTGTGGTGAGGTCCCCGTCCTCAGTGCCGCTTGCAGCTTCAGTGTCGGCTGCCACCCAGGTTGACTCCCCTTCAATGTTGGTGGAGGAAGCTTCATCGCAGTCCAGGTGGGCGTCAGCCTCTCAACATCGCCATCGAGGAAGTTGATCCTCGGTGTCGAGGCAGGCTCTGTCTCAGAGTGCTCTCAGAGAGGTTTATTCGATACTGAAGAGGAACGTTCGTGGGAATCAGAGGAAGATCCCAGGTACTGTTCTTCTGACAAGTCCTGTGGGATTCCCTCTGAACCTTCCCCTCCACCAGAAAGGAGACTATCTCCTCCGGAGAGTCTGTCCGTTACATCTTTTGTCTGGGAAATGGCTACGACTATTCCTTTTCCTATGGAGGTTGAGGGTGAGTCCAGGGCTGAGATGCTCGAGGTCCTGGACTATCCTTCTCCACTTAGGGAGGCTGTGACGGCTGCTCTACATAAGGTACTGAAGGAGGTCCTTATGCGGAACTGGTCGTACCCTCTGTCTGGCCCCGTGATCCCGAAGAAAGCTGATTCCCAGTATCGGATCCACAGTGAACCTCGGTTGATGAGGTCTCAGTTACCCCACAATTCCATGGTGGTGGACTCCGCCCTCAAAAGAGCCAAGAGTACTAGAGACTGTGCCTCGGCGCCCCCAGGCAGCGAAGCTAGGACCTTGGACTCTTTTGGGAGGAAGACGTATCAGGCCTCTATGCTCGCTGCCCAAATTCAGTCATACCAGCTCTTCACGAGCGTCCACTTGCGGAAGTCGTTGAGGCTTCTGTCCAGCTTGGATGATGCCCTCCCTCCGGAGCAGGCCGAGCCTTTTCGCCAGGTAGTCAGCCAGCAGAAGGCGTGTCATAAATTTCTGGCCAGGGGGTACTTTTGACACTTTTGACGTAGCATCCACAATCGCTGCCCAGGGTATAGTGATGCGCAGACTCTCATGACTGCATGTCTCTGACCTGGATCATTCGGTCCTGTAGCAGATGGCGGATGTTGTTGACCAGATCAAGAAGCACAATGATGCTATGGATTCTCTCTCCTGCTGGGCGTCTTCTGCTACAACCTCCTCATCTAGGAGGTATTTTGGGGTAAAGAGGAGTGCTCCCTATTCCTATGCTATATTCCGGCTTCCTGACAGCCTACCCAGGCTCAGCCCCAGCGCGCTCATTCCCGTCAACAGCATGTACCTAAGGCCCCAGCAAAAGCAAGGGACGGGCTTTTGACTGGCTCCAGTTCAGCATAGCCACAGTAAAAGTGTCCGTTCTGGATGACTTGCCAGTTGGGGAGAGGTTAATGTTTTTTCATCAAAGGTGACCTCTCTTAACCTCCGACCGGTGGGTTCTTCAAATAGTCCGGTTAGGATACACCCTTAATCTGGAATCCAAGCCTCCAAATTGCCCACCGGGAGCTCATTCTTACAGCTCCCAGCACAAGCAGGTACTTGCAGAGGAAATCTCCACCCTTCTGAAGGCCCATGTGGTCGAACCCGTTGCACTAGGATTCTATTCCAGGTACTTCCTTGTTCAAAAGAAAACAGGGGGGATGCGTCCCCATCCTAGACCTAAGGGCCCTGAACAAATTTCTAGTTTAAGAAAAGTTCAGGATGGTTTCCCTGGGCACCTTTCTTCAGAAGAACGATTGGCTATGCTCTCTGGACTTAAAGGATGCTTACATACACATCCTGATACTTCCAGCTCACAGGAAGTATCTTCAGTTTCGGCTGGGAAACAGCACTTTTAGTACCATGTACTACCCTTTGGCCTGGCATCAGATTGTTTACAAACTGTCTAGCTGTAGTCGTAACGTCGCTTCGCAGACTGGGAGTGCATGTTTCCTTATCTCGATGATTGGCTGGTGAAGAGCACCTCGGAGGACGGTGTTCTGGAGTACATGCGAATGACTATTCAGGTTCTAGAGTTACTGGGGTTTGTAATAAATTACTCCAAGTCCCATCTCACTCATGTCCAAAGATTGGAATTCATTGGAGCACTGCTGGACACGAAGACAGCTCGGGCTTATCTTCCCGAGACAAGGGCAGACAACCTCCTGCTCCTAGTGTCCATGGTTTGAGTGTCTCGGGAGATGTTGAGACTTCTGGGCCACATGGCCTCCACAGTTCATGTAACTCCCATGGCACGTCTATATATGAGATCAGCTCAGTGGACCCTAGCTTCCCACTGGTATCAAGCTGCGGGGGATCTGGAGGATGTGATCCAACTCTCTCCACCGATTTTTGAAATTCTCTTCAATGGTGGACAATCCGGTCCAATTTGACCATGGGACGACCATTCCAAATTCCTCAGCCACAAAAAGTGCTGACGACGGATGCATCCCTCCTAGGGTGGGGTGCTCATGTAGATGGGCTTCACACTCAAGGAGCCTGGTCCTTCCAGGAAACGGGTCTTCAGATCAACCTCCTGGAATTGCGAGCGATCTGGAATGCGCTGAAGGCTTTCAGAGATCGGCTGTCCAACCAAATTGTCTTGATTCAAACAGACAATCAGGTTGCAGTGTATTACACCTACAAGCGGGGGCACCGGATCTCGCCCTCTGTGTCAGGAAGCTGTTCAGATGTGGCTTTGGGCATGCAGTCACGTGGCATGTTTCTCCAGGCTACTTATCTGGCAGGTGTAAACAACAGTCTGGCCAACAGACTGAGCAGGGTATTGCAACCTCATGAATGGTCACTGAACATGGGCGTAGCCCGCAAGATCTTCTGAGTGTGGGGCACCCCCTCGGTGGATCTTTTTGCCGCTCAGGTCAATCACAAGGTCCCTCAGTCTTCAGGCCCATGACAGACTAGCGTCAGATGCCTTTCTCCTTCATTGGGGAAGAGGCCCTTCTGTATGTGTATCCTGCCATACTTCTAGTAGGGAAGACTTTGCTGAAACTCAAGCAAGACCGCGGAACCATGATCCTGATTGCACACTTCTGGCCGCGTCCGATTTGGTTCCCTCTTCTTCTTGAGTTGTCCTCCAAAGAACCGTGGAGATTGGAGTGTTTTCCAACCCTTATCACCCACAACAAGGGGTCGCTTCTACATCCCAACCTCCAGTCTCTGGCTCTCTCAGCCTGGATGTTGAGAGCTTAGAATTCGCCTCCTTGGGTCTTGCTTGCTTCCAGGAAAGATTCCACAAAGAGGTGTTACTCTTTCAAATGGAGGAGGTTTGCCATTTGGTTTGACAGCAAGGCCCTAGATCCTCTTTCTTGTCCTACACAGACCCTGCTTGAATACCTTCTACTCTTGTCAGAGTCTGGTCTCAACTCCATAAGGGTTCACCTCAGCGCAATTAATGGTTATCGGCATGTAGAGGGTAAGCCTATCTCTGGACAGCCTGTAGTTATTTGCTTCATGAGAGATTTGCTTTTGTCAAAGCCCCCTGTCAAACCTCCACCGGTGTCATGGGATCTCAACGTGGTTCTCACCCAGCTGATGAAAGCTCCTTTTGAACCACTGAATTCCTGCCTTCTAAAGTACTTGATCTGGAAGGTCATTTCCTTGGTGGCTGTTCAGCTCGTAAGCTGCAGGGTCAGAAAAAAAAAGTGCACAGCAGTTGAGGAGGAGATTAGCATGAACA
The DNA here is from genome assembly GCF_901765095.1 of Microcaecilia unicolor. Lineage (NCBI taxonomy): Eukaryota > Metazoa > Chordata > Amphibia > Gymnophiona > Siphonopidae > Microcaecilia > Microcaecilia unicolor. Next base: position 169,099,281 of record NC_044034.1, on the reverse strand, counting down.
GATGAGGTGGAGTGACAACATGGCTATATATACAGTTATAAACTAAATCTTAACACAAGGGGGAGATCCCTTCAAATTAGTTAATCTACACAAATCTATAATACATGAGATACTCAGGGTCTGAACTTGCAGAAAAATTAAGGAGCGTGAGGAGGAAAAAAGCCTCAATAAGCTCCCAGCTTCATTTAGCTGTAGGAGCAGGACTGCATCAGTGGCTTAAAAAAAACCCTCCTACTTTAAACGTTATAACGCCCAAGTTTGAGCAAAAACAATTTTATAATAGACCACAGTTGTTTTGTATTGTTAGCACTTGCTTTATAGTGCATAAAAAAGTATTCTGTAAAGCAACTATCAGCTTTCACTTAGCTTGTCTTAGCTTCTCCTGGTGCTTCCTTTTTCACAAATGAAGACCGTGACCCTGCAAGTTCAGACCCTGAGAAGAGGATGGCGGCCACTCTAAACTCAAAGTCCTGGATTTCAAGCGAGCTGACTTTAACAAAATGGAAGAATACCTGAGGAAGGAGCTGATGGGCTGGGAGGACATACGAGAAGTGGAAGGACAGTGGTCCAGGCTAAAAGAAGTAATAAACAGGGCCACAGACCTTTGTGTAAGGAGGGTAAATAAAAGCAAGAGAAAAAGGAAACCGATATGGTTTTCAAAGCAAGTGGCTGAGAAAATAAAGGCTAAAGAGTTAGCGTTCCAGAAATACAAAAAATCTCAAGTAGAGGAACACAGGGAGGAATACCGGATGAAACTGAAAGAAGCCAAGAGAGAGGTACGTTTGGCGAAGGCGCAAGCGGAAGAACAAATGGCTAGAAATGTACGGAGGGGAGACAAAAACTTCTTCAGGTATATTAGTGAAAGGAGAAAGACTAAAAAGGGGATTGTGAGACTAAAAGATACAGCAAAACGTTATGTAGAAAATGATGAAGAAAAAGCCAATTTGCTAAATAGATACTTTTGTTCTGTTTTTACTGAAGAAAATCCTGGGGAAGGACCAAGAGGGACTGGCAAAAGTACACCTGAAAATGAAGTGGATAGAGCACCGTTCACGGAAGAGAGTGTATATGAACAACTTGGAAAGCTAAAGGTGGACAAAGCCATGGGGCCGGACGGGATCCACCCCAGAATACTGAGGGAACTCAGAGAGGTTCTGGCGGGTCCTCTTAAAGATTTGTTTAATAAATCCTTGGAGACAGGAGAGGTTCCGAGGGATTGGAGAATGGCGGAGGTGGTCCCTCTTCACAAAAGTGGGGATAGGGAAGAAGCTGGAAACTACAGGCCGGTAAGCCTCATTTTGGTTATTGGAAAAGTAATGGAAGCCATGCTGAAGGAAAGGATAGTGAATTTCCTGGAAGCCAATAAGTTGCAAGATCCGAGACAACATGGTTTCACCAAAGGGAAGTCGTGCCAAACGAATCTCATTGAATTCTTTGACTGGGTGACGGGAGAATTAAATCAAGGACGTGCTATGGACGTCATCTACTTAGATTTCAGCAAGGCTTTTGACACGGTTCCCCACAGGAAGCTCTTGAATAAACTAGAAGGGCTGAAGATAGGACCCGAAGTGGTGAACTGGATTAGGAACTGGTTGACGGGCAGACGCCAGAGGGTGGTAGTGAATGGAGTTTGCTCGGAGGAGGGAAATGTGAGTAGTGGAGTGCCTCAGGGATCGGTGCTGGGGCCCATTCTGTTCAATATATTTGTGAGTGACATTGCCGAAGGGTTACAAGGTAAAGTTTGCCTGTTTGCAGATGACACCAAGATTTGCAACAGAGTGGACACCCCGGAGGGAGTGGAAAACATGAAAAAAGGTCTGAAGAAGCTGGAAAAATGGTCTAACGTTTGGCAATTAAAATTCAATGCGAAGAAATGCAAAGTGATGCACTTAGGGAGTAGAAATCCAAGGGAGGCGTATGTGTTAGGTGGGGAGAGCCTGATAGACACGGACGGGGAGAGGGATCTTGGGGTGATAGTATCTGAGGACCTAAAGGCGATGAAACAGTGCGACAAGGCGGTGGCCATAGCGAGAAGGTTGCTAGGCTGTATAGAGAGAGGTGTGACCAGCAGAAAAAAGGAGGTTTTAATGCCCCTGTATAAGACGTTGGTGAGGCCCCACCTGGAGTATTGTGTTCAGTTTTGGAGGCCGTACCTTGCGAAGGATGTTAAAAAAATGGAAGCGGTACAAAGAAAAGCTACGAGGATGGTATGGGAGTTGCGTTCCAAGACGTATGAAGAGAGACTTGCTGACCTGAACATGTATACTCTGGAGGAAAGGAGGAACAGGGGTGATATGATACAGACGTTCAAATATTTGAAAGGTATTAATCCGCAAACGAATCTTTTCCGGAGATGGGAAGGCGGTAGAACGAGAGGACATGAAATGAGATTGAAGGGGGGCAGACACAGGAAAGATGTCAGGAAGTATTTCTTCAAGGAGAGGGTGGTGAACGCTTGGAATGCCCTCCCGCGGGAGGTGGTGGAGATGAAAACAGTAACGGAATTCAAGCATGCGTGGGACAGGCATAAAGGAATCCTGTGCAGAAGGAATGGATCCACAGAAGCTTAGCTAAAATTGGGTGGCGGGGGGAAGAGGGGTTGGTGGTTGAGAGGCTAGGATGGGGGAGGGCAGACTTATACGGGGTCTGTGCCAGAGCCGGTGATGGGAGGCGGGACTGGTGGTTGGGAGGCGGGAAATACTGCTGCACAGACTTATATGGTCTGTGCCCTGAAAAAGACAGGTACAAATCAAGGTAAGGTATACACATATGAGTTTATCGTGGGCAGACTAGATGGACCGTGCAGGTCTTTTTCTGCCGTCATCTACTATGTTACTATGTATTTATTATAGATTTGTGTATATATAAAGTTAAACGCTGTTGAAATGGCAACAAAACTGGACAGGTAACTAGTGAAGATAGGGTAGTGAGTATTGTACATAACCTTAGAAAGCTAAGAAGAGGGACTAATAGAGGACACTGAGTGGCATAAATCATAACTGCCTGATTATCAGATGCCTTTTATCAAATGTCTTCAGATTTTGATCTTTCTCCTCTCTCTAGTTTTTAATTTTACCAGTTTAAATATATTTCAGCGGTTACTGCATAGGTCTGGGTGCAGTGAGGTATATAGGATGAGAGGCATTTGTTGATATACTTTGATGATTCAAATGTGAGTTTGTTGGCTATTAGAAAGATACTATGCTGAAATCTATATTCCCTCTCCTCTGTAGGCTCCTCCCCTAACTCCAGTAATAACTCCTCTGTTAATCCCATGGCTTCACTTGGAGCACTACAGACACTGGCAGGTGCTACTTCAGGCCTCAACGTTGGTTCTTTAGCAGGTGAGATTTATTTATTTATTTGTTGCATTTGTACCCCACATTTTCCCACCTATTTGCAGGCTCAATATGGCTTACATAGTACCGTCAAAGGCATTTGCCCAGTCGGTGGATAAGAAATACAAAGTTGAGCAGGGACTGTCCTTCTATGTTAAACTGTACAGCGCTGCGTAACCCTAGTAGCGCTTTAGAAATGTTAAGTAGTAGTAGTATAGTGATCGTATGAGGTATAAGTGGAGGGTCGGAATGGATGAAGATTGCATGTTGTCCTGTTCGATCATAGTCATGCTATGTTGGTAGGTGAAGAGGGTTATGTGGGGTCGTTGGGGTAGGCCTTTTTGAAGAGGGTGGCTTTTAGTGATTTCCTGAAGTTCAAGTGGTTGTGGATTGTTTTCACAGCTTTTGGGAGCACATTCCATAGTTGTGCGCTTATGTAGGAGAAGCCGGATAGGTAAGTTGTTTTGTATTTCAGTCCTTTGCAATTTAGGTAGTGTAGTTTTAGGTAGGATCTTGATGATCTGACTTTGTTTCTTATTAGTAAGTCTATGAGGTCTGTCATGTATTCTGGGACTACGCCGTATATGATTTTGTGGACTAAGGTGCAGATTTTGAAGATGATCTGTTCTTTGATTTGGAGCCAATGCAACTTTTCTCAGAGTGGTTTGGCACTTTCGAAGCGTGTTTTGCTGAATATCAGCCTGGCTGCTGTATTTTGGGCGGTCTGGAGTTTTTTTATGAGTTGTTCTTTGCAGCCTGCGTAGATTCCGTTGCAATAATCTGCATGGCTTAGGACCATTGATTGTATTAGGTATTGAAAAGTTGCTCTTGGGAAGAAAGGTTTTAATCGTTTGAGCTTCCACATTGACTAGAACATTCCATATCATCATGCTGATCAATCCATAGACTGGTGGGTTGTGTCCATCTACCAGCAGGTGGAGATAGAGAGCAATCCTTTTGCCTCCCTATATGTGGTCATGTGCTGCTGGAAACTCCTCAGTATGTTCTCTATCTCAGCAGGTGGTGGTCACACACAGCAGCAGCTCTGGCTAGGTCTCCAAGCCTAATCCTTAGGTTTTGTTGAGTACCTGGGGTTGAGGGCTCTTCTTGAGCAAATGCAAACCTGGTGGTGCAAGGTCCCTCCTTTTCTCCCCCCTCCTGCTGGCTCCAAAAAAAAATAAATTTTTGAACGTCCTTAAGGGCGTTTATTTCAACGTTTATATCAGCGTTTATTGCAGCTGCTCACTGGGACACTAGTTCGTTACAGCTCGGAGCGAGAAGCAGGTAATTTTTACCTTTTGTAGCGGGCAGGGGGTTCCCCGATAGGTCTCCACGTGGCCTATGGTGTCGGAGGGCGAGGGCGCGAAGAATCGCTCCCCGGACCGCGTCTAGCGCGGATGCGGGGGTTTCAAAGCCTGAATCGCCTATTCCATATCATCAAGCTGATCAATCCATAGACTGGTGGGTTGTGTCCATCTACCAGCAGGTGGAGATAGAGAGCAAACTTTTGCCTCCCTATATGTGGTCATGTGCTGCCGGAAACTCCTCAGTATGTTCTCTATCTCAGCAGGTGGTGGTCACACACAGCAGCAGCTCTGGCTAGGCCTCCAAGCCTAATTTTTAGGTTTTGTTGAGTGCCTGGGGTTGAGGGCTCTTTTGAGCAAGTGCAAACCTGGTGGTGCCAGGTCCCTCCTTTTCTCCCCCCTCCCGCTGGCTCCGTTAAAAAAAAAAAAAAAAAAAATTTTTGAACGGCCTTAAAGGCATTTATTTCGACGTTTATTTAAGCGTCTATTGCAGCTACTCACTGAGACACCAGGTCGTTACAACTCGGAGCGGACAGCAGGTAATTTTACCTTTTTATAGCGGGCGGGGGTTCCCCGATTCTTCTCCTCGTGGCTCATGGCGTCGGAGGGCGAGGGCGCAAAGGGTCGCTCCCCGGGTCGCTCGAGCGCTTCTAGAGGGGATGCGGGGGTCTTCAAGCCGGATTCGCCCTTGGTGGGTGACAGTTTCGCGACCGATGCATGTCCCGGTCCTTCCTCCGGCGTGGCGGTTTTTCCCGCCATAAACGCCCATCCCCCGCTCCTCGCCTCCGCCATCTTGGCCGGCCACGCGGCTCGGACGGCTTCTTCTTGGGCCGCCCTTGAGGTTGGAGACATTAATGCCATGAACGCCCTTAATTTGGGCGACGGCACAGAAGCGGCTAAAGTTAAGAGCCGTTCTTCCCGCGCGGCTCCTTCGCGGAGTTTCGCGCCGGACGCCATTTTGGATGCGCAGCATGTCTCTCCCCCGCTATTGCGAGCGCCGGTTGAGAGCGCGCCTAGGGCTGTTGCCCAGGCTGCGGAGGTGCACAGTCTGGGGGGTTTCTCCCCCGAGTTTGTTTTGCTGCTGCATCGGGCCTTCCTCATGCACAACGCTGCCCCCGCTCCCTCCTCTGGTAAAGAGGTTGAGGTTCCCAGAGGTAAACGCCCTCGGGTTGATTCCCAGGCCTTGGAGGAATTTGTCTCCTCCGATGTAGATGAGGGCAGCGTGTCTGAGGTCTCCCAACGGTCCTTTGCGGATTCCTTGGAGGAGACGGATCCCCGCTCGGCTGGAGCGGATGACCCCTCTGCAGCGCGGCTTTTTCGCCCGGAGGATTTGCCCAACCTGTTGTTACAGGCCATGGACACTTTGAAGATATCCTCTCCGGAGGACGTCTCTCCCTCAGCCCCTGTTGGCTCTGCCATTATGCTGGGGACTAAGCGCCCGCCTAGAACCTTCCACGTGCATGATGCCATGCACACCTTAATTTCGGCTCAATGGGATGTCCCAGAAGCGAGCCTTAAAGTGGCTAGGGCTATGTCCCGCCTCTATCCTTTGGCTGTGAGTGAACGTGAGGCCTATCTGTGGCCTACCGTGGATTCTTTAATCACTGCGGTGACTAAGAAAACGGCATTGCCGGTGGAAGGTGGCACGGCCCTAAAGGACGCCCAAGACAGGAGATTGGAGGCGGCCTTAAGGTCGTCCTTTGAGGCGGCTGCTTTAAGTTTGCAGGCCTCAGTTTGCGGCTCCTATGTGGCCAGGGCGTGCCTGACTATGGTGCAGCGGGCTTCCCCCTCGGATCATTTCTTGAGGAATGATTGGCCAGCCCTGGAATCGGGCTTAGCCTATTTGGCAGACTTGCTGTATGATGTCTTGAGAGCCTCAGCTAAAGGCATGGCTCAGACTGTCTCTGCGCGGCGGTGGCTTTGGCTGAAACATTGGTCTGCTGACCACGCCTCAAAATCCCGCCTGGCTAGATTGCCTTTTAAAGGCAAGCTGCTCTTTGGGGTCGAGCTGGACAAAATCGTGACTGATCTCGGCACGTCTAAGGGCAAGAAGTTACCGGAGGTCAGGGCTCGGGCTAGTGCTCGTCCCGGTACCTCCAGAGGACGGTTTCAGGAAGCCCGTCGGTACCGCCCGGGCAGGTCGGGTGCTTCTGCCCCCTCTTCCTTTAAGAGGAATTTCTCCCCCAAGCAGCATTCCTTTCGCAGAGACCGCCGTCCCGGAGGTGCTCCCTCCGGTCCTCCCCCAGGGTCTCGTACCCAATGACGGGGTATTGGTCCACGCCCCAGTGCAGATTGGAGGACGGCTGTCCTCGTTTCTGGGCGAGTGGACCACAATAACTTCAGACGCTTGGGTGCTGGAAGTCATCAGAGACGGCTACAAGCTAGAGTTCTGCCGACCCTTAAGAGACGGGTTTGTACTCTCTCCCTGCAAGTCTCCGGTCAAAGCTGTGGCAGTGCAGCAGACTTTGGACAATCTGATCCGCCTGGGTGCGGTCGTTCCGGTGCCAGAAAGTCAGCTTGGCAAGGGGCGTTACTCCATTTACTTTGTGGTACCAAAGAAAGGAGGTTCTGTCCGGCCTATCCTCGACCTCAAAGGGGTCAATCGGGCCTTGAAAGTGCGGCACTTTCGCATGGAGACTCTCCGCTCTGTTATAGCGGCAGTGAAGGCAGGGGAGTACCTGGCATCCTTGGACATCAAGGAAGCGTACCTGCATATTCCCATCTGGCCTCCTCATCAACGCTTTCTGCGTTTTGCAGTCCTGGGCCGACACTTCCAGTTCAGAGCCCTCCCGTTCGGGTTGGCTACTGCTCCGCGGACCTTTTCCAAGGTAATGGTGGTCATAGCGGCCTTCCTGCGAAAGGAAGGAGTACAAGTCCATCCTTATCTGGACGACTGGTTGATCCGAGCCCCCTCTTATGCAGAGTGCGGCAAAGCTGTGGACCGGGTAGTTGCTCTTTTGAGCTCCCTGGGATGGATCATCAACTGGGAGAAGAGCCAGCTGCGCCCGACTCAGTCCCTGGAGTATCTGGGAGTTCGATTCGACACCCAAGTGGGCAGAGTGTTCCTGCCAGTCAATCGGATTGTCAAGCTTCAGGCTCAGGTGGACCAGTTCCTAGTAGCCTCTCCTCTTCGGGCTTGGGACTATGTGCAGCTGTTGGGCTCTATGCCGGCCACGATGGAAGTAGTGCCCTGGGCCAGGGCTCATATGAGACCACTACAACACTCTCTGCTGCAGCGCTGGACTCCGATGTCGGAGGATTATGCGGTGCGTCTTCCCTTGGATCCAGCAGTGCGCAAGGCGCTGAGCTGGTGGATGCAGACAGACAAGTTGTCTGCGGGAATGCCTCTGGTGTCCCCAGAGTGGATTGTCGTCACGACGGACGCCTCGTTATCGGGCTGGGGAGCCCACTGCTTGGGAAGGACAGCGCAGGGGCTCTGGTCTCCTGCAGAGGCAAAGTGGTCTATCAACCTCCTGGAACTCAGAGCCATTCGGTTGGCGCTTTTGGAGTTCATCCCGGTACTGGTGTTCAAGCCTGTACGGGTCCTGTCGGACAATGCCACGGCTGTGGCCTATGTCAACCGCCAGGGAGGTACCAAGAGCGCCCCTCTAGCCAAGGAAGCTATGAGTCTATGCCAGTGGGCGGAAGCGAACCTGGAACAGCTGTCAGCGGCCCACATTGCCGGAGTCATGAATGTCAAGGCGGACTTTCTCAGTCGCCATACCTTGGAGCCCGGAGAGTGGCAGCTATCTGCTCAGGCGTTCTTGGACATCACGAAGCGCTGGGGCCAGCCGAGCCTAGATCTGATGGCGTCATCGGCCAATTGCCAAGTGCCGCGCTTCTTCAGCAGAGGACGGGACCCTCGATCCCTGGGAGTAGATGCTCTTCTCCAACAATGGCCGACACAAGAGCTTCTCTATGTGTTCCCGCCCTGGCCCATGTTGGGCAGGGTACTAGACCGGGTGGCAAAGCATCCCGGCAGGATAATCCTGGTGGGTCCGGATTGGCCCAGGCGTCCCTGGTATGCGGACTTGATCAGACTCTCAGTCGACGATCCTCTGCGGTTGCCAGTGGAGCAGGGCCTGTTACATCAGGGTCCCGTGGTGATGGAGGATCCCTCCCCCTTTGGTCTTACGGCCTGGCTATTGAGCGGCAGCGTCTGAGGAAGAAGGGCTTCTCAGACAAGGTCATCGCCACTATGCTGAGAGCGAGGAAACGCTCTACTTCTACTGCTTACGCCAGGGTTTGGCGTATCTTTGCAGCGTGGTGTGAAGCAGGCTCTCTTTCTCCTTTCACTGCTCCAATTTCTTCAGTGTTGACGTTCCTGCAAGAAGGTCTGGACAAAAGCCTGTCGCTCAGTTCCCTTAAGGTCCAGGTAGCGGCTCTGGCTTGCTTCAGGGGCCGCCTGAAGGGTGCTTCCCTGGCTTCGCAGCCAGATGTGGTGCGCTTTCTCAAGGGGGTTAATCACCTGCGCCCTCCTCTGCACTCAGTGGTGCCTGCGTGGAATCTCAACCTGGTGCTAAGAGCATTGCAGAAGCCGCCGTTTGAACCCTTGTCAAGGGCATCTCTGAAAGACCTGACGTTGAAAGCAGTCTTTTTGGTGGCTATCACTTCAGCCAGAAGAGTTCCCGAGCTCCAGGCGCTCTCATGTCGAGAGCCTTTTCTACAGTTCACTGAGGCAGGAGTGACTATTCGCACAGTGCCTTCCTTCCTGCCCAAGATTGTTTCTCGCTTCCATGTGAATCAGCAGCTATGTCTCCCTTCCTTTCGTAGGGAGGACTACCCAGAGGAGTACTCTGCTCTTAAATATCTGGATGTGAGACGAGTCATCATCAGATACTTGGAAGTGACCAATGATTTCCGGAAATCGGATCATCTGTTTGTCCTGTTTGCAGGTCCTCGTAAGGGTCTGCAGGCTGCTAAGCCTACAGTGGCAAGATGGGTCAAGGAAGCCATTGCAGCGGCTTATGTGGCCGCAGGGAAGGTGCCGCCTATCCAGCTGAAGGCTCACTCCACGAGAGCTCAGGCGACCTCGATGGCAGAGGCCGGATCCGTCTCCTTGGAAGAGATATGCAAGGCGGCAACTTGGGCTTCGGCTCATACATTCTCCAAGCATTACCGTTTGACTGTGGCTGCACGGGCGGAGGCCCGGTTTGGAGCTTCAGTGTTGAGGTCAGGGATTTCAGTGTCCCGCCCTGGGTGAGTACTGCTTCGGTACATCCCACCAGTCTATGGATTGATCAGCTTGATGATATGGAAGGTAAAATTATGTATAATCATACCTGATAATTTTCTTTCCATTAATCATAGCTGATCAATCCATAGCCCCTCCCAGATATCTGTACTGTTTTTATTCTGGTTGCATTTCAGGTTCAAGTTTAGTCTTCAGTTACTTCAGAAAGACTTCGTGTTCAAGTTTTTCACTTGGATTCTTCAAGAGTTAAGACGAGTTTGTGTTACAGTGAGCTGCTGCATTCCTCTCCCCTCCGTTTTACGGGGCTGGATTGAGACTTAAAATTCTGCCGGCACTCCCTCCCGCTTCGTGCGGCTGTAGGGCAGCTTTGTACCCTTCCCGCTTCGGTGGTGTTAGGGTCAGTCAGCTCCTCCCGCGGTTGCGGTTGCAGGATAAGCCAGATCCCCCCGCATCGGCGGGTGTGGTGTCCCTCCCCCGCTCCGCGGGGATGAGCTGGACGGATTCCCCTCCCCCACTTGTGTGGGGATGAGCTGGGTTAATTCCCCTCCCCCGTTTCGGCGGTGGTGAGCTGGGCAGAGTGTCCCTTCGTGGGTGTAATTCTCTAAGTGCTGAGTCCTGCGGATGGAGCTTTGATATCGACATACTGAGGAGTTTCCGGCAGCACATGACCACATATAGGGAGGCAAAAGTTTGCTCTCTATCTCCACCTGCTGGTAGATGGACACAACCCACCAGTCTATGGATTGATCAGCTATGATTAATGGAAAGAAAATTATCAGGTATGATTATACATAATTTTACCTTTTGGGCGTCAGTTTGGAGGCCGGTCAGTGTCCCGGTTCTTCTTCCGGTGCGGCGGGTTTTCCTGCCATAAACACCCATCCCCCGCTGCTGCTCCCCCCCCCCCCCCCCCCCATTTTGGCTGGCCACTCTGCTCGGACGGCTTCTTCTTGGGCTGCCCTCGAGGTGGGAGACGCTAATGATATGGTCGCCCTTGATTCAGGCGACGGCAAGAAAGCGGCCAAAGTTAAGCACCGTTTTTCCCGCGCGGCTCCTTCTCGGAGTTTTGCGCCAGACGCCATTTTGGATGCGCAGCATGGTTCTCCCCCGCTCTTGCGAGCGCTGGTTGAGGGTGCGTCTAGGGCCGTGGCCCAGGCTGCAGAAGTGCACAGTCTGGGGGGTTTCTCCCCTGAGTTCATTTTGCTGCTGCATCAGGCTTTCCTTATGCAAAACGCTGCCCCTGCTCCCCTGTCCGATAAAGGGGTTGAGGCCTCCGGAAGCAAACGCCCTCGGGTGGATTTCCAGGCCCTAGAGGACTTGTCTCCTCTGATGTAGATGAGGGCAGCGTATCTGAGTTCTCCCAATGGTCCTTTGGGGATTCCTTGGAGGAGACGGATTCCCGCTCGGATGGAGCGGATGACCCCTCTGCAGCGCGGATCTTTCGCTCAGAGGATTTGCCCAACCTGTTAGTGCAGGCCATGAGCATTTTGAAGATTTCCTTTCCGGAGGACGTCTCTCCCTCTGCATCTGCTGGCTCTGCCATTATGCTGGGGACGAAGCGCCCGCCTAGAACCTTCCATGTGCATGAGGCCATGCACACCTTGATTTCGGCTCAATGGGATGTCCCAGAAGCGAGCCTGAAAGTGGCTAGGGCTATGTCCCGCCTCTATCCTCTGCCTGAAGGTGAACGGGAGGCCTTTCTTTGGCCTACCGTGGATTCTTTAATCACTGCGGTGACTAAGAAAACGGCGCCAGTGGAAGGTGGCACGGCCCTAAAGGACGCCCAAGACAGAAGATTGGAGGCGGCTTTAAGGTCGTCCTTCGAGGCGGCTGCTTTAAGTTTGCAGGCCTCAGTTTGCGGCTCCTATGTGGCCAGGGTGTGCCTGACGATTGTGCAGCGGGCTTCCCCCTTGGATCCTTCCTTGAGGGCTGATTGGCCGGCCCTGGAATCGGGCTTGGCAGACTTGCTGTATGATGTATGATGAGAGCCTCGGCTAAAGGTATGGATCAGACAGTCTCTGCACGGCGTTGGCTTTGGCTGAAGCATTGGTCTGCTGACCACGCCTCTAAGTCTCGCCTGGCTAAGTTGCCTTTTAAAGGCAAGCTGCTCTTTGGGGTCGAGCTGGACAAAATTGTGACCGATCTCGGCACGTCTAAGGGCAAGAGGTTACCAGAGGTCAGGGCTCGGGCCAGTGGTGCCCGCCCCGGTTCCTCCAAAGGACGGTTTGAGGAAGCCCGTCTGTATCGCCCGGGCAAGTCGGCCTCCTCTGCTCCCTCTTCCTTCAAGAGGAACTTCTCCCCCAAGCAGCATTCCTTTCACAGAGACTGCCGTCCCAGAGGTGCGTCCTCCGGTCCTCCCCCAGGGTCTCGTACCCAATGACGGGGCCCTGGTCCATGGCCCAGAGCAGATTGGAGGACGCCTGTCCTCGTTTCTGGGCGAGTGGACCAGGGTAACTTCAGACGCTTGGGTGCTGGAAGTCATCAGAGACGGCTACAAGCTAGAGTTCTGCCGACCCTTAAGAGACGGGTTTGTGCACTCTCCCTGCAAGTCTCCGGTCAAAGCTGTGGCAGTGCAGCAGACTTTAGACAATCTGATCCGCCTGGGTGCGGTCGTTCCGGTGCCAGAAGATCAGCTTGGCAAGGGACGTTACTCCATTTACTTTGTGGTACCAAAGAAAGGAGGTTCTGTCCGGCCTATCCTCGACCTCAAAGGGGTCAATCGGGCCTTGAAAGTTCGGCACTTCCGAATGGAGACTCTCCGCTCTGTTATAGCGGCAGTGAAGACAGGGGAGTTCCTGGCATCCTTGGACATCAAGGAAGCTTACTTGCATATTCCCATCTGGCCTCCTCATCAACGCTTTCTGCGTTTTGCAGTCCTGGGCCGACACTTCCAGTTCAGAGCCCTCCGGTTCAGGTTGACTACTGCTCCGCGGACCTTCTCCAAAGTAATGGTGGTCATCGCGGCCTTCCTACGCAAGGAAGGAGTACAAGTCCATCCTTATCTGGACGACTGGTTGATCCAAGCCCCCTCTTATGCAGAGTGCGGCAGAGCTGTAGACCGCGTGATTGCTCTTTTGAGCTCCCTGGGGTGGATCATCAACTGGGAGAAAAGCCAGCTGCGCCCGACTCAGTCCCTGGAGTATCTGGGAGTTCGTTTCGACACCCAAGTGGGCAGAGTGTTCCTGCCAGACAATCGGATTGTCAAGCTTCAGGCTCAGGTGGACCAGTTCCTAGTAGCCTCTCCTCTTCGGGCTTGGGACTATGTGCAGCTGTTGGGCTCTATGACAGCCATGATGGAAGTAGTGCCCTGGGCCAGGGCTCATATGAGACCACTACAACACTCTCTTCTGCAGCGCTGGACTCCAGTGTCGGAGGATTACGCTGTGCGCCTTCCCTTGGACCCAGCGGTGCACAAGGCGCTGAGCTGGTGGCTGAGGACAGACAAGTTGTCCGCAGGAATGCCTCTTTTGACCCCGGAGTGGGTTGTCATCACGACGGATGCCTCTTTGACGGGCTGGGGAGCCCACTGCTTGGGAAGGACAGCGCAGGGGCTCTGGTCTTCTGCAGAGGCAAAGTGGTCTATCAATCTCCTGGAACTCAGAGCCATTCGGTTGGCGCCTTTGGAGTTTCTCCCGGTACTGGCGTTGAAGCCAGTACGGGTCCTGTCGGACAATGCCACGGCTGTGGCCTATGTCAATTGCCAGGGAGGTACCAAGAGCGCCCCTCTAGCCAAGGAGGCCATGAATCTATGCCAGTGGGCGGAAGCGAACCTGGAACAGCTGTCGGCAGCCCACATTGCGGGAGTCATGAATGTCAAGGCGGACTTTCTCAGTCGTCATACCTTGGATCCCGGAGAGTGGCAGCTATCGGCTCAGGCGTTCTTGGACATCACGAAGCGCTGGGGCCAGCCGAGCCTAGATCTGATGGCGTCATCGGCCAATTGCCAAATGCCGCGCTTTTTCAGCAGAGGACGGGACCCTCGATCTCTGGGAGTAGATGCTCTTCTCCAACAGTGGCCGACACAGGAGCTTCTCTATGTGTTCCCGCCCTGGCCCATGTTGGGCAGGGTGCTAGACCTGGTGGCAAAGCATCCAGGCCGGATAATCCTGGTGGGTCCGGACTGGCCCAGACGTCCCTGGTATGCGGACTTGATCAGGCTCTCAGTGGACAGCCCTCTGTGGCTGCCAGCGGAGCAGGGCCTGTTGCATCAGAGTCCCGTGGTGATGGAGGATCCCTCCCCCTTTGGTCTTACGGCCTGGCTATTGAGCGGCAGCGTCTGAGGAAGAAGGGCTTCTCAGACAAGGTCATCGCCACTCCTATGCTGAGAGCGAGGAAGCACTCTACTTCTACTGCTTAAGCCAGGGTTTGGCGTACCTTTGCATCGTGGTGTGAGGCAGGCTCTCTTTCTCCCTTTACTGCTCCAATTTCTTCAGTGTTGGCGTTCCTGCAAGAAGGTCTGGAGAAAGGCCTGTCGCTCAGTTCCCTTAAAGTCCAGGTAGCGGCTCTGGCTTGCTTCAGGGGTCGCCTGAAGGGTGCTTCCCTGGCCTCGCAGCCAGATGTGGTGCGCTTTCTCAAGGGAGTAAATCACCTACGCCCTCCTCTGTGCTCGGTGGTGCCTGCGTGGAATCTCAATCTGGTGCTAAGAGCCTTGCAGAAGCCGCCTTTTGAACCCTTGTTGAGGGCATCTCTGAAAGACCTGACGTTGAAAACAGTCTTTTTGGTGGCTATCACTTCAGCCAGACGAGTTTCCGAGCTCCAGGCGCTATCATGTCGGGAACCCTTCCTGCAGTTCACTGAGGCAGGAGTGTCTATTCGCACGGTGCCTTCCTTCCTGCCCAAGATTGTTTCTCGTTTCCATGTGAATCAGCAGCTCTGCCTACCCTCTTTTCGTAGGGAGGACTACCCAAAGGAGTACTCTGCTCTCAAATATCTAGATGTGAGACGAGTCATCATCAGATACTTGGAAGTGACCAATGATTTCCGGAAGTCGGATCATCTGTTTGTGCTGTTCGCAGGTCCTCGTAAGGGTCTGCAGGCATCCAAGCCTACAGTGACATGATGGGTCAAGGAAACCATTGCAGCGGCTTATGTGGCCGCGGGGAAGATGCCGCCTATCCAGCTGAAGGCTCACGCCACTAGAGCACAGGCGACCTCGATGGCAGAGGCCAGGTCCGTCTCCTTGGAAGAGATTTGTAAGGCGGCAACTTGGGCATCGGCTCATACCTTCTCCGGGCATTACCGCTTGACTGTGGCTGCTCGGGCGGAGGCCCGGTTTGGAGCTTCAGTGTTGCGGTCAGGGATTTCTATGTCCCGCCCTGGGTGAGTACTGCTTCGGTACAACCCACCAGTCTATGGATTGATCAGCATGATGGTATGGAAGGTAAAATTATGTATCATACCTGATAATTTTCTTTCCATTAATCATAGCTGATCAATCCATAGCCCCTCCCAGATATCTGTTCTGTTTATATTCTGGTTGCATTTCAGGTTCAAGTTTAGTTTTCTGTTCCTGTTCAGGAGGATCTTCGTGTTCAAGTTTTTTCGATTGAATTCTTCTTGAGTTGAGACAATTTGTGTTACAGTGAGCTGCTGCATTCCTCTCCCCTCCGTTTTACGGGGCTGGATTGAGACCTAAATTCTGCCAGTGCTCCCTCCCGCTTCGTGCGGCAGTAGGGCAGCTTTGTACCCCTCCCGCTTCGGCGGTGTTGGGGTCAGTCAGCTCCTCCCGCGGTTGCAGGATAAGCCATATCCCCCCGCATCGGCGGGTGTGGTGTCCCTCCCCCGCTCCGCGGGGATGAACTGGATGGATTCTCCTCCCCCACTTGTGTGGGGATGAGCTGGGTTGATTCCCCTCCCCCGTTTCGGCGGTGGTGAGCAGGGCAGAGTGTCCCTTTGTGGGTGTAATTCTCGAAGTGCTGATTCCTGCAGATGGAGCTTTGATGTCGACATACCGAGGAGTTTCCGGCAGCACATGACCACATATAGGGAGGCAAAAGGATTGCTCTCTATCTCCACCTGCTGGTAGATGGACACAACCCACCAGTCTATGGATTGATCAGCTATGATTGATGGAAAGAAAATTATCAGGTATGATACATTATTTTACCTTTTCTTTGTTACAGAGTTTACTTGGCTCTCGAGGGTAAGGTTGCGATCGAGTGTGACACCGAGTATTTTCAAACTGTCCGAGGTAGGGAGGGTATGTCCTGGAGTATTTATGGTTGTGGGTTTGTATTTGTTATATGGAGAGGAGAGGATGAGGCAATGTGTATTTTCGGTTTTCAGTTGGAATGAGTTTGTCCAGGAGTCCATGATGTTCAGACTATCATTGATTTTGTTGGTTGTTTCTGTCAGATCACGTCTGAAAGGGATGTATATTGTAACATCATCTGCGTAAATGAATGGGTTAAGGCCTCGGTTGGATAAGGACTGTGCCAATGGAATCATCATCATGTTGAAGAGTATTGGTGGTGATGGTGATCCTTGAGGTACTCCGCTAACTGTATGGCTAAATGGCTAACTGTATCCTGAAACTTCATTCACATTTACTGTCTTTGTTTCAGATTTTTAAAAAAAATTTTTGTTGCTGCCCTAATTTTTGTACAACAAATTTGACTAGTATTTATTTCCAGGACATCCGTGGATCATTTCATTCATTCATTTTTCTCCTGCATGCTTCTGCACAGGGATGGCTGCCTTGAATGGTGGACTGAGTAACAGTGGTCTCTCCAATGGCACAGGCAGTACAATGGAGGCCTTAAGTCAAGCCTACTCGGGTATCCAACAGTATGCGGCAGCTGCATTACCCAGCCTCTATAATCAGAACCTTTTAACGCAGCAAGGTCTTGCAGCAGCAGGGAGCCAGAAAGAAGGTAGGTGTAATGTGAAAAACAATGAGTAGTACTAAAGGCAACAGAACAGAACAGGTGAGAAGTAAAATCTGATAAGATTAGTTCTCCGGTTAACTTGCCTGAAAAGGATAAGTCAGTTGTAAGTACAGATATAAGATGTGCAAGTTTAAAAGAAAAAAATGGATACAGAAAGCCAGAGAGCACTAGGCAGGAGATTTTGGTGGATGCAGGTAAAGAACAGAATGGGAAGTTGAGGTTGGAGGATTGTTTAACGTGGTGACATCCAGAGGAACTTTTGTTACGTTTATCTTTGAGTGCATAACAGTGTTGTACTTGGGTTGGAGGGTGAGGCTACATTCAGCATTAAGAACTTTTATATTCTAGAAAGAGGTTGGATTGCAGAAGAAGTAACTCATTCCTTTTCTTGGGTTGTCTCCTGCTTTCTTTCCTGGTTTAATTTTGATGGGTGATTGTTTTTGAAGGTCCAGAGGGAGCCAACTTGTTCATCTACCACCTTCCCCAGGAGTTTGGCGACCAGGATATACTACAAATGTTCATACCGTTTGGAAATGTTGTGTCTGCCAAAGTTTTCATCGACAAACAGACAAACCTCAGCAAATGTTTTGGTAGGTAATGGCTGATCATTGTCAGGTTGGATGGACATGTTGCATCATAATTGCAAGAGACATAATCACAGAGAATCATTTACCCTGTTTTGAACATACATAATTGGGATTTGAGGTTTCAGAAGAGTGGAGTAATTGGCCAGTTTTGTTTAATCTTCTGCAGGTTTTGTAAGTTATGACAATCCTGTCTCGGCCCAGGCAGCCATCCAGTCCATGAATGGATTTCAGATTGGGATGAAACGTCTGAAAGTACAGCTCAAACGTTCAAAGAATGACAGCAAGCCATACTAAGCTTTCTTGACATCAGACTGGAGTGAGAAGGCTCTTCTGGTAAGTGGGGAAAAGAATTCCAAAGCCGTGATGTGCAGACAAGGAGCACACATCCTAACGGTTTGAGCAAATGAACAAACAAGCAGGCTGCAGATTTCTGCAGCCAGTAGAACTGCTTTGTGCAGTAACGTGGATGTATCGTCCCCTTCCAAGGACTCCGGGTACAGCTCTCTATTGTTAATTTTGCTTCATATGGAATACAGCTCGTGCTTTTGTTCTTAAGTGTTTCATTTTGGAATTCAGGTGCCATATATGTGATATTATTTATCCTCGTTGGAGCTTGCTGTGTTTTGTAACTGGTCACAGTCACTTGGAAAGGGAGAGCATAGATTTTATAAATGATTTCTTTCAGAAATCTGCCCTTAAGAGGTTTGAAAGGGGATACAGTTGCAGAGATGTGCCATGGTGCCCTCACCAAACAACTTCCTTGGCTACAGATTGTATAAGAATGGTACCAGCCAAGTTCATACCTAGACTAGGAGGCACTGTGTGATGACTCCATCTGCATGTTCCCCAAATCTTAACCATTTCAGAAGGATAGAGTTGTGCAAGAAATTTCCAAAGTGTGGCTTAAATGATATTAAAGGTTTTTAAACTAATTTTGTGAAGAACTTCTACAAAACTAGCTAAAATTTATAGGACATAAAAGCAGCTGGGACAGTTTGGCAAATGACCCACCCCAATTGCAGTTAAGTTGGATCTGATCTACAGGGCAGTTGTGTGGGGTGGAGCATATCTTTGAAGAGATTCTTGCACCTGTTTTTTTTTTTTTCCTTGGGACTACCTCTGTGACACTTTTAGATTGAGCCCCAAGACTTGGTTGAAATTATATTTAATTTGCCTCATACAAGCAAAGAATGAGTGCATAATGTCCCAGTTAAACAAGTGATGTGCCATGTGTTGCACTGAATGGAAATGCGGAGCATACAGAAAAATTGAAATTGCTGTTAAATGGCATCATGTTTGCCTGCTTTTAAAGATGTTCCCTGGCATAAGGGCACTCCACATTAGTTATTTTACCCAAGTGCATTATCACCATGCAGAGATTTGGACTCTGGAAATGAGGTGTACTTTACTCACTTCTAAGCTCTTCTTCATAGTTTAAAGCAAGGTGCTAGAACAGGATTGCACAAGTTCAGGACTTGAGGAATTTCATCCTGGTAGGTTTTCAGAATATCCCCAGTGAATGTGCATGAGATTGCATACAACAGAAATAGTATGCATACAGATCTGTCTCCTTCATATCTGAGGATATCGGACTGAGCTTGTGTACTGCTGTGCTGGAGAACAGCATGAATTTGAATGCTGATAATCATCCTTAGCCATTCTTTATATTTTATTAGCACTTGACAAAGTAGAAAGTTAAAATAAAACCCTGGTAGTTTATTTGGCATAAACTTATTGTTTTAATTTATCAATTTAACATTGTGTGAAACAGTATCATGAAGCCTCTACTAAATTATAGAATAAGACTTTTTATGTGTGTGTGTGTTAAAATGACATTTTACAAGTTGTTTCCCCCCCCCCCCCCCCCCAGCTGTAAACACGTGCTCACAAAAGAACTAGGATCTGTTTGTTTGTTTTTTGTTTTGTTTGTTTGTTTGCCACAGTATTAGATGTCAAGGAGATGCAGGCCAAGAAGCTGTGATGGCTCAGGTGTGTTATGGTCACTGTATGCCAGCTACTCCTCAACACTACTGCCACTCAATAACCAAAAAAGCCTTGTACAGTCCTCTGTAATGCTTTGGAGTTTCCACTGCAGGAATCTATTTTCCTGTTGTAATATAAAACACCCGGGGGGGGGGGGGGGGAGAGGAGAAGAAATTTGAATGAAAGCTAACTAAAGATTTTATTTTATTTTTTAAGTGGGTAGACATGACTCTTGGCATCCTTTGACTATGGATAACTCCTGTAATTTTTAAATAATAAGACATGAAGGTGTGTGACGTTCAGACATAACATCACCCCTGTGTGCCTTATTGTGCTGTTCTGGTATCTCCACAAGCCTGGAACCTGTTTGGCCAATCAGGATACAGATTTCTTAGGTCTAATTTATAATGAAGCAGATGTATATAAGGTGGCATTGCTCCAGAATTGGAGCACTGTAGGAGGAGGATATTTCTTCCTTAGCAAAGTTAGTCTGCATTAAACATTGATGGGTAGCACTGAGGAGAAACTTAACAAATTGCTGAATCTCTAATTCACATTTGTGTGTGGTACTTAGTGTATGTTTCTTTGTATATGTATACATACATACAGGTTATATTTGGCTTTATGATGTGTCAGGATTGTATGTCATGAAATAAGTATAAGTTTACCCTTTAAGCTATGCCATTAGTGATTTTTATTCCCTGATGTTGTACTCTTGGTAAATGTCATTTAACAGTTATACAAGCAGTACAAACATCAAATTTATAGAAATCAGTTACCCATTCATTTTCCACTGTCATTTTACCCACTAAACCAAACATACCTGCTTGCCAGAGCCAAGTTCAGTGTTTTCAGTTTTTTTTTTTCATCTTCTCCAATGCCATAACACCAATTCCTTCACAAGTTATCAGTTAACTGCAAAGGGTGATTCAGTCAGCTGCTGCACTATGGTTTCTACAGGAGACTCCAGCTGCAATCTTGTCAGGTTCCTCAACTAGTCTGGCAAAGCTTGGTTTCTTTGCAAATCATTCCTGCATTTCTGGCCTTCCTGTATACTTTGTAAAAGTTAACTAAAAGTTTCTTCTGACTTTGGATGTGAATGTGACTTTGGTGCTTTTGTCCTTGCTAGACTCTGTTCATTTGTTGTACCTGCAATCAGAACAGATGTCCTGGCAGGTCATTTTCTGATGCCTCGCTACCAACTGATAAAGCTGAAAAAGAAATAGTCTAAGTTAACTTTGTTAAAACACACACATTTCACAGAACCTAGAATCTTGTAATGCAGCATATGTTTTTAAATGCCTGAAGCAAGCAAGAGTGAAGGAAAACGTGCTTAAGTATATCTAGCACAAAATGACTTCACACCGGGTATACATCTTAACTAGCACTTTAGTAAACATTTTCTACTTACATTGTTTTATACTCTGATTAAAGGTTTATTATGTATATGTAAGTATAAATAGGGATAAAAATTTTATTCTCTTGTTACTTATTTAAAGGTTGAAGTGAACCTTAAGTCTGCGTTGTTCCCTTCCCCCCCCCCCCCCCCCCCCACATATATTCTATAAGCCCTTTACTAGTGCTAGAGAGCAAAACTTCCTTGAATTATAAAGGTGAGATGTGAAGCCTTTCACACATGAGCAAGCTGCGAGAATAAAAGTAAAAGTTGTCTCATGGCTGATAATTTGTTGGAGATTACACTACAGGCCTTTTCAAAAGGAAATTTGTATAACAGAATAGTTCATAAATTAAATACTGATGCAGATGTTTGTTTATGGTTCCATTTATGGTGGCTGAAAAACTGTTGTCCCACTTGGAACTATTTTTCTTTAAAACACATACTAAAATAATGCTATCCTTTCTCGTTGTTTTAGTATAACTGCTGTCTCTAAACTGCCTTTTCATAGAGTTTACAATCAATTCTCAGGCAGCAAGCCTTCTGGACAGTTTTCCTTTGGTCTAAGATTTATAACGTCAGTTTGTTGGCAATTCATCTAAAATTGTGTGCATTTTAAAACAATGTGAAACAGTAAAATGGACAGGTTCTAGTAGCCATAAAACAGATCTAGTTCAGTTTTTTTGGAAACACTTTTGGAAGAATTGTAAATACGATATTTTTTACAGCAAGCTTGTTAGTATTGCTGTTTATCTCACAGAGGTCCTCTTTTACAAAGGCGCACTAGCGTTTTTAGCGTGCGCTAAAAATAAACGTGCACTAAATGCTAGAGATGCTCATTTATTCCTATGGGCATCTCTAGTATTAAGCGTGTGCTAAAAACACAAGCGCCTTTGTAAAAGACCCCCTGAGTATGGTTACTAGGGAAGAACAGTTGCATAGAAAAGGAACAGGTCCTAACTAACTATCTGATCAAACAAGATACAGTGGATTTGTACATTAAGTATGCACGATGGGTGGGGGCAAAGTTCAGTGATCAGTACAATTGTATATAGTCAACAGTATTGGTATCAATATGGTTATATTTATGCTAAAGTGTCACAGCAGGAAGTGAGCATAACTGCATTGCTATAAGCCATTGTTAAACTCCAAATGTATATGTACACACATTTATAATAACTTTCTATAGAAGTTGTTATATTTTGATTCGGAGATCACATGACTGACAAGAAAATGAACTCCAAGACTGATCTTATAGCAGTAGTGACCATAAATTAACTTTGTTCTGTGTGTTGGGGGTAACATGTGTGCCAAAGTTTTTCTGTTACAGAACAATCTCTGGTACAGAACATCTAAGGAAGAACTGAAAAGATACAAATTTTAGTAATAGAACTCATCACTGACATTATTCAGAATAAAGGGATTGGATTTAAAATTTTAATTTTTTTAAATAGTAGAACCCAGGAAATGACTAAAAATTGTCCCATGGACAAAGTCTGGGCAAGAAAATAGTAAAAGGCAACCAATTAACTGAATACATTTTTAAACTAAAGTCCATATTAAAAGTATTTCTCTGAAGTGTTAGTGGAGACATAGAGCATCAGGACCCAGAATAAGTTCTATCCTTTCCCTTTAACTTGTACCACTCTTTCTAGTCTTGATTTGATTTTATTCCTGTTTAGTCTTTGTTTTTGTAATGCTGACTGCTTATTTCCATTAATTTGTCTGTCTTTGTTTGCTTCTTTATGATTGTGCTCTTAAAATGGTTTTTTTCTTAGGTGTCTTATTGGTTGCATTTTTCTGTGTAACTTCAGACAAGTAGGTTATAACCTCCTGCCAGCAGATGGAGACAAGGGGGGAGGGTGAGCTCAAAGCTAACTCCTCCCCTCTTCTAAGGGTCTGGTACATCCTTCAGCTCTTTTGATTCCTCTCTAGTAGATAGTGCAGGCATATGAAGCAGCTGTGTAAACAGAGCTCATGTGGCAACTTGTGTCGAGTCTGTTGCCTCTGAAAGGAAGCCCTTAGCAGTCAGTTTGGCTGTTTGTTCTCCTCCCCACTCCCTTCTGAGAATAAGTCCTGGGAGCTGTGGATTCCAAGGTCAGCTTGAGAGCACACTTGACAGGTATTGCTTGCCACCACAACATGGGCTGGCCTTTGCATCTATAGCAAGATGTTTCGAAGTTTAAGCAGTTGAGCAGTACAGCAGTCAGTCAGAGGTAGCCAGCTCTTCCAGTACCCTGGGCAGCAGAAAGTCATTTTCCTATCAGGAGAAAGGAGGGTTGGTGTAATGTGTAAGAGCAGGCACCAGTCAATACAGCTTTCCTGTCTGCCTTGATTACAGTGTCATGGTTGAGGTCTGGATCATTGAAGAAGAAGGGCGGCATCAGGACCAGTAGTTTTAATATTGATGTGTAAGCCAGTCATTTTAGTGTGAACAATATGCTGTAGCAGTTGTAGCCTTAGGTGGTCTGCCATGTCTTCCTGGCTCCAAATAGTCACCATAATGTCTCTGCATGACACTGAGCAGGGTGGAATAGAAAATCACTCCGCTTCTGATATGTTTACTCGGGCAGGAGCAGAAGAGAATGTGAGAGGTTTCTTTGCTTTCAAGAGGTGATTATAAGGTGGTGCTGGGTGTGTCCCGTTCCCCCCCCCCCCCCCCCCCCCGGAAAGGACTTGGGACAGGCAAGATGAAAGATTGAGGAGATCACATCATTGGGGTAGGGAGGATGTCCCTTTATACACAGCTCTTGAGGCTTTCCTTCTCCTGCAGGCCTTTCTAGTCAGTTTGAGGACTTGGTAAGCCCTATGAGTACAACAAGAAGTACTTAGAAAAAACAGTTTTCACACTGCGTTGCTGGGACAAGGTTCATCATTATATTAAAAAAAAATTAAAAGGGGGAGGGGGAAGGAAAGAAAAACTATGTTGGTAACCACAGAATTGTCACTCAGAGCCTCCCTCCTCCAGAACAAGGATAACTAACAGCCAGCATGCCCAGCTGTAAAAACAGGCTCAGTCCTTCTAGACCAATCTCTTATGCTTAATGGTCATTTGCATTCAATGTGAAGAGTGAGAAGAAGAAAAACAAAAACTTCAAGATATTTAAAATTTACTTAAAACTCACTTTTTCTGTTGCCTTTGGAGTATCAGCAATGATATTTTTCTTGACAAGGGTAAACATATGTCATTATTAATGTTAAGGTACTATATGCTCTTGGTTTGTTTGCTCTTTCCTATCTTAATGCAATTCTGTTTTTCTTCTTTGTTTGTATTTGTATTTTTTAGTATTTTTGTAAACCACCCTGACTTGTTTGTTCAGAAGGCAGTATAGCAAATTTTAATAAACATTAGATTTAAATAAGGGACTTCTATGATATTTACCTTCTCTTCCCTTGTCTATCTCTTTTCATCTGGTTTCTTCATGACTGTTCTTAGAGCATGTGTGGTGTAGTTGCTTCTGTGTTGTGCTACAGTTCTTCATGCTGTTATCATGCATTTGCTGCATAGTGAGAAACGTAAATAAACTTTCAAAATAAAAGGCTTCTACATCTACCAAAGTGTGCCAGGAGCGAACACTCTGTCAGGACTAACCAGGGATGACTATTCCAAACCTTTACCAAACTGTTTCATGAAATATAATTTAATATATTCTCTTGGTCACTCTGCCCTTGCAATATTGCCCCCTTCCCCACCTCAAGCAGTTAATATCAGACAATCCTTGAGCAAATGTAGCAACATGAATAGCTTTGATATTCCATCTTACCCTACATGATTTGGAGTATATATATTTTTTAACTAAATAGCTATTTTATAAAATGCTGACAAGGTAATAGTTCATTTTGTTCTGTCATGTGATCTTGATCTATAAATATTAATATAGATATGTTTATTTTTGTGTACATGTGTATCATATGTATGTGTCCATGTATGCTGTATGTGTACAATGCACAATCGATGGCATACCAAACATCATCTTAAATTTACTAGTGTTTTTGTTTACCTTAAATGCAATAGTACAAAAGCATTATTTCTTTTAAACAAATATGTACTAGAATATAACACTTTAAATTATTAAATGTATTCAAAAATTGTAATTCAGATAAATGTTCGGTATGCCACATTTTTGTGCATTGTAATTTGCTTGTGGGTATTTTTTTGTTCAGTCTTATATATCCTGTGTTGCAGTATGTTCCTGCGGTAGGTAAACTATTCAACTTTGAAATCTACAAACTCAAAACTTGAGGTCTGGTTTTCAGGTTGGTAAAATATGAAAATTACATTTCTGAGGCTTCCAGGGTCATGATGAATCTTTTATATAAATGAAAAAAAAAAACCCTCAAAATAGGAACAAAATTTGTGAGTTCCTAGACTATATTTTTATAGAACTTTTATACAACTCTAGAATAATGAATGGTTATTTATTTCCTAAATTATTTCACTGAAAAAAAGCTGCAATTGCCAGCTAGATTATTATTATTTTTTTCAGAAATGATTAAACTACTGAATTTCTGTTGCATGTGGGCAGTCCAGTACATTAAAGGAATTGGAGGGTTTTAGGGCTCCTGATGGAGATACCCAGCTCCTGGCAGCTGTTCTCAGGGACACTGGAGACCCTGGTTTATAAGCCCCCATTCATCCTCTCAAATGAGAACTGGAGCAGTTTGCATTTTATTCTCGTCTAGTAGTGGGTC
The DNA here is from genome assembly GCF_901765095.1 of Microcaecilia unicolor. Lineage (NCBI taxonomy): Eukaryota > Metazoa > Chordata > Amphibia > Gymnophiona > Siphonopidae > Microcaecilia > Microcaecilia unicolor. Next base: position 169,073,900 of record NC_044034.1, on the reverse strand, counting down.
CTTTTTCTGAGTTTTAGAAAGAGATCTGAAGCTTGTGTTTCCCAGTGATTTACATTACAAATTAAGGCAAAAAGGGAATTTGAGGGAATCCAGCAGCATCAGGAGAGAGGCTCAACAGCCTTCACTCGGATGTCTCCAGCTACTTTCTATACCCCGGGTTTTCAGTTTTTATGGGAAGATTGTTGAAGCAACTGTGTATGTTTGTCTGTATCAGGACAGGTGGAAACTGAGAAATGTGTGTGTGTGTATGTATATATATATATATATATATATATATATCTCTGTCTCTCTCTCTCTATAGATAGATATAGGAGGGGGGAAGAGTGAACCATGCTGAGATGCTAGTGTGTGGAAGTGGGAGGGAACAGATGGTAATAGTGCTGCAAGATCTCTCTCTGTGTGGAAGTGTTAGAGAAAGCATAGATGTGTGGCGGTATCAGGCTAGAATAGAACAGTGCTGAGAACATCATCAGGGATGGTCTAGGACAGGATAGGTGGGGTCAGTTCTTAGAGCTGTGTGTGTGCATCAGCAGTATTCCCTGCTGGTTTTAAGTTTAAGCTTCCATTCTTTTCTGGTACTTAGGTGTATTAGTACCATGTGTGTTCTCTTCCCTTGTTCATTGTTGGTATGTGCTCAGGCTCTCCTCTCTCCTGAAGCTGCGAGGGCACCCTATTGTGTCTCTGTTGGGTGATGTATTAGTACAGTGCCAGTCTCTTTCTCTTTCTTGATGTATTGCTTTATGTAATTCAGTGGTTCTCCCTCTTCTGGTTTGTTTTTTCTAGATTCCTTCCTGCCGTTTGTTCATCGTTGTGCCTAAAGCATGTCGGTGTGGCGTTCAAGTACATCGTCCAAATCCTTGTCTCTCCAGCTTCTCTGATGCTTGAGCTATCACCTTTGACCTTGTGTTAACCTTTGATGCTAATGTGTATTTTTTTTTTAATTATATTAGTTTCTCTTTCTTTTTCTGTTTTGTGCTCCCAAATTGGTTCTGCTAGAAAGACTGCTGATAGGGTAAATATTTAAACTTGCATTTGAATATTAAAAAAGCCTATTTTTCTAGAAGTTGATAAGATAACCACTTAATTTTGTGCGGATTCTTTGTACCTGTGTTCAGAGCAGCCTTGCTAGCACACCTTGTTTAGCGTTTGTATTTGTGTGACACCCAGCAAAGCAGATTCAAGGCTTACAGGTTTTTGTGTGCTTAGTTTAATAAAAAAAAAAAAAAAAATTAAATAAAAATTAAAAATGTAACAAAAATGGAATAAATATATATATGAGAAAAGTTAATATCCCTTTTTGAGAGGGGCTAGATGACCTTTTGCTGATCCGAGGACATGGCTGGCCTTGGGGAGATGGTCTGGCTGTTTTACAGGAGTGGCATTGGCCCACTACACTTGAATGCTGTTCTCTACAGCTGCATTTCCCCTGGCACTTATATCTTTTATATGTATAACTTCTTCCCTCAGTATGGTTTTTGGCCTTTGTCTGATGTGATTTATTCTGTTAAAAAGCTGACTCTGGTGTTGGTTTGTGAAGCTTGGCTCACCTGTTTTCTTTCTCATTATACTGATTTCATCAGCAAAATGAGACTGATTTTTGTTTTAAGCTCAGACAGTGCCAAAAACCCAATGAGTAAAGCCACTGCAACACTGCATGTTTCTCCTGTTCTCACATTTCTGTGTCACCTTCACCTCCCTGTTTTCTATAGTTTGTGCAAAAACTGCATCATTTCTTGGGTTTCAGGGGTATCACTTATATGTTGGTAGTGGCATATTTGTAAGTGCCACACACAGCTTTATACAGTACGTTTTAGACTTGGTGCTCAAAATAATCTCCATACTACCAGCTTCTTTTATACTCTGTCCCAGGAATCTGAGCTTCAAGAATAGATCTCATCTGTGTACTTGTCAACACATTTAGGGATAGTGTCCTCCAACAGCCCCAGATTAGATCCCATCCATGCACCTCATTCTGCAGGCTGTAAATCTCGGTCACTTAAGGCATCTTTAAAAACTTAAGAATAGTGCTCAGTTTGCCAATGAGATCTTCCTGGTAGCTGCTGCTGAGTTTTAGTTGGGTCCTGCAGCGATGATATCTTAGAATTCCAGACCATGGTATATAATTTATCCCCTTCCTATTTTTATATCAGTAGTGTGTTGTCCTATGGGAATAAGTGTCGGCACAGGTAGGGGAGCAGGTCCTTTCCCAGCAAGTTGTTAAGGGAACAGCGGGTCTGTCTTTAGAGTCTTGACAAGCAGTGTAGGAGGGAGGAGAGCAAGCACGTCCAGTCTCTGTGTCAGAAATTGGTCAGTTGGGAGTATACTACAAGAGGTTGGGTTTAAAAAGGTTGAAGTATAACCTGGTGACTTGGGGTTAATGGGAGAGTCTTAAAAATCCTGTTCTCTTGCAGTTGTTGGATCTAGAAAATGACAGATATTATTTAGCTAGGTTGAGTTCCTTAGTCTAAACGTACAGTGTACAGCTCCTTTTCAGCCAGCAAGAATCATTGGGCAACATTGATGAACACATCAAAAACCAGTATTTGTCAACACATTTCTTTGCATTCTGGATTTCCTCCTCCAAGAAACAAATCTTGGAAAACCTGTGGACAGAATCTCTGGATTTAATTAAAATGCCAAATGCTGGATGTGTTACTAGTAACACTTTATTTTTCTTTATTTTTTAATCTATGATGATTTTAATGGATTTCAGATAGTTAAGCAACTCTACCTTTCTGGTTTCTGGCTGCTTTTTGTGAATAAAAAAAAATTGGAGACAAACCTGTGGGCTTTTATATTGGTACAAACTGAATTGTATTTAACACTAGGGTTTTGTACAGTTTTTTGCCTTTTCTACTAGAAAACAATGTAAAGTGATTATTTCACAATGTGAAGTTAGAGAAAAACAAATTACCACTTTGACCAAACTTCCAGTTCTGTGCTGCAGTAACGTGATAAATGAAATAGCCTCTCCAAGTTGTGATCTATTCTCCAATGTGTTTTATTTACCACCTCCTGAACTTTGATTTCCTCCTTTGTTTTGTTTTGATTTGCAAAAGAAAATGTCTTTTATTGTGTGAATTTGTGTTGTAATCTGTAGAAAATGATGGATTTACTTTAATGGTTTAGAAGGAAAGAAGAGGTGATCTGTTTTTGTTTTTGTTTTTTTTTTTCATACCCACGAGTGGAGTTTGTGGATTGAAAATGATTTATGTTTTGAAACAGCAGGTGGTTATGTGTAAAGGTTTAATTCCTTGTGCTGTTCTTTTTCTTCCTGTCCCAATGGGGTACTTACAGTTTTAATTGCACACACACCCCAACAAGAAGTTTTTCTGTATGCCAAGTGTGGTACCTTCATTTGTTTATTTGCTATTAAATTGTTTGAGAAGATTTTGTTCTTTGTGTCATCTTTCATTATGAAAATCAACAAATGGAACCAAATCTCCACTGTACAAAACTGCTTGAGTCAAACTTCAAATGTGGAATGGAAAATGCTCTACCACACAATCATGCTTATTTTTGAAAGAGGAGGACACCCATCTTTCGACACATCGGAAGATGGGTGTCCTTCTCACAGGGTCATCCAAAACGGCAAAATCGAAAGCCGATTTTGGGCGTCCCCAACTGCTTTCCGTCGCAGGGACGACCAAAGTTCCTGGGGGCGTGTCGGAGGCATAGTAAAGGTGGGAATTAGGCATGCCTAACACATGGGCATCCTCAACCCATAATGGGGAAAAAAAAGGGCGTCTCCGACTAACATTTGGATGACTTTACCTGGTCCAGTTTTTCTTATGACCAAGGCACAAAAAGGTGGCCGAACTGACCAGATGACCACCCCTTACTCCCCCAGTGGTCACTAACCCCCCCCCCCTCCCCTCAGAAAAGAACTTTAAAAATATTTTGTGTCAGCTTCAAATGTCATACTCGGGTACAGTTTTAGTGGGTGCAGTGCACTTCAGGCAGGCGGACCCAGGCCCACCCCCCTTCACCCATAAGGGCTATGGTAGTGGTTGTGGGTAGTGGGTTTTGGGGGGCTCAGCACACAACAAGGTAAGGGAGCTATGGACCTGGGAGCTTTTTCTGAAGTCCACTGCAGTGCCCCCTAGGGCACATACACACCGGCAGTCTGCATGTTTTCTGCCAGTAAGCGCAGGGTACATCAAGTAATGGAAAACAGGTCCTCATCAGGATCTCCATGAGAGAGTTAAGTGCTTCTGTTTTTCCCGCTGCATGATATTTCAAATGGCACAAGTTTGAAAAAGACTAGAAAATGTTAAATTTTTAAGATGAATATAGAATATTTGTAATGCATGTGGCACAGAAAAGTGAAAACTTCATATAAAAAGTTTTGAAGGTTTTTTGACCAGTGATTGGTCTTGGTCACAAGGTGCTATTGTTAAAAAAAAAAAAAAAAAAAGCAGTCAGTAACTGCAACAGCTTTTAGCATTTGACTGCTGAGACCTTTTTCCTCCATATAAAATATATATTTAAAAAAAACAGAGACACAAAAGACACATTGTGTGGTAGAGCATTTACCTTTCTACATTCAAAGATCATCTTTCATTATGAACCATAGTAGCAAACTGCCCACAAGGACCAGAGAGCTAAAAATTCATGTTTCCATGTTGACTTTTTACCTTCTCCAACACACCTGCGTCATTCCATCCTAACCTCAAAATGTGTGTACACCATAGCTCCAGAAATTGCTTATGCACACAAACTTGCCTAATTTAAAATATAAAATATGCCATATTGGATCAGAGCAAGGATCCAAATCCAGCAACCTGCATCTGACAGTCTGTTTTAATCAACTTAGAAGTATTCAACAGATGTGTTGATCCTTTCCTTCAAGTTCAATTTATTTAATATACTGTAAGTTTTTGAAAGAGAAATCTAACGGTTTACAATATATAATCAATGTAGGGAAAGAATAAAGGAACAACACACTGTAAGAAGGAACAACACAGAACACAAAAGGGAAGTGGGAAGAGGAAAAGTTACATATCAAAAAAGAGGGAAAGGGGAAGAACAATAGGACACTTGGAGCTGCCTTACTCATTTACTAGAGAGCAAAGTCAAGCAGCCGATTGGCAAAAAGGCAAGGAAAAATAATAAGCCTTCAGCTTGAACTTAAAGTTCAATCTCAGATGTAAGAGGCAGGAGACCCAATGTCAGGCTGCCTGTTAATATACCTGTCCTCCAGAAACTACTTTATGATAACTTGCCTAGAAAGTCAAGTACCCACATGGGATTCCTGAAGTAATAAGGTAAGAAATTAAGTTTGAGTAAATAAATCTTCCAGTGGTGTAAATTGTAGGAGCATTTAGGGGTCCTTTTACTAAGCTGTGGTAAAACCTAGGGTGGTGAACTTTGGTCCTGAGGAACTGAGTTTGATTCCCGGCACAGGCAGCTCCTTGAGACTGTGGGCAACTCACTTAACCCTCCATTGCCCGCAGCATTGAGCCTGCCATGAGTGGGAAAGCGTGGGGTACAAATGTAACAAAAAAAAAAAAAAAGGGGCCTGTGCTAGCATCAGCTCGTGTTTTTGATGTGTATTGAGGCCTCCTTTTACCACAGTGGATAAAAGGCTGTCTTTTTTTTTTTTTTTTTTTTCTCGACAAGAAATGGCCATGCAGTAAGTGAATCACTGCGCGGCCATTTCAGGGGGAGCACTTCACCACCACTCATTGAGATGGCGGTAAGGGCTCCTGTTCTAGCGCACAGCACTGCCCGATTATTATCAGGTAAAAACCAGCGCTACAAAAAAATAGAAAAATTTTTGTAGCGCCGGAAATAGCACACACTGGGGGTGGGACCTACTCTTGCAGTAGCCTGGTGGTAGTTCCAGATTAGTGCATGGCAAGCCCATTGCCACGCACCAACCCTTTAGTAAAAGGGTCCCTTAGTGAATTGAACCTCCATTCTTTATAAGTTGACTGATAATTCAGATTTTTTTTTGCATTCTGCTGTTTCTAAACAAGGAAACAGTCTCTTGGAGACATTTTAAAAATAAAAGTTTATAATTAGTACATAGGTGTTGCCATACTGGGATAGGCTGAAGGTCCATCAAGTCCAGCATCCTGTTTACAATAGTGGACAATCCAGGTCACAAGCACCTGGCAAGATCCCAAAACAGTATAATACATCCAATGCTGCCCATCCTAGAAGCAAGCAAAGGATCTTCCCCAAGTCAATCCTAATAATGGCCTATGGACGTTTCCTTTAGGAAGCTATCCAATCCCTTTTTAAACCCTGTTAAACTAACTACTTTTACCACATTCTCTGGCATTGAATACCAGAGTTTACACATTGAAGAAATATTTCCTCCGGTTTGTTTTAAATTTACTACTTCGTAGCTTCATTGCCTGCCCCCTAGGCCTAGTATTTTTGGAAAGAGTAAACAAGCGATTCACATCTACCCATTCCACTCCTCATTATTTTATAGATCTCCCATATCTCACCTCAACCATCTTTTCTCCAAGCTGAAAGGCCCTAGCTGCTTTAGCCTTTCCTCATAGGGAAGTCGTCCCGTCCTCTTTATCATTTTCGTCACCCTTCTCTGTACCTTTTCTAATTCTATTATATCTATTTTGAGATGTGGTGACCAGAATTGCACACAGTATTCGAGGTGCAGTCGCAGCATGGAGCTATACAAAGGCATCCTTATTTTTGTTTTCTATTCCTTTCCTAATAACTAACATTCTATTTGCTGCTGCACATTGTACAGAGGGTTTCAACATATCAACAGTAACATTTAGATCTCTTTCCTAGTCGGTGACTCCCTAATGTGGAACCTTGCATCACGTAAGTATAGTTTGGGTTCCTCTTTCCCACATGCATCGCTTTGCACTTGCTCACATTAAACGTCATCTGCCATTTGGATGCCCAGTCTCGTAAGGTCCTGTTGTAATTTTTCACAATCCTCTTGCTTTTTAACAACTTTGAATAACTTTGTGTCAGCAAACTTAATTACCTCACTAGTTACTCTCATCTCTGGATCTGGTTATGAGTAAGAGGTGCCTAAGGTTTCATGTTGAGACTGGGATTTTCTTAGCCTATCCTACAGGAATTGGGGGAGAGTTTATTGGTATTTATAATGGCAATAAATAGCTTTCACACAGAAATAACAGTGGTGGCCACAACAGGTTCAGACACAAAGAGCTAAGGTACAATGAGCATTATGCTTCAACAAAAATATCTACTTAAGAATGTTAAACTGCATTTGAATTTAAATAGTAGTGAAATTAAAGAAGTACTCATAGTCTATCTAATCTGCCCAATTGAGTACTGGTGTAATGCCGTCAACCAGACTTAAAATTTGACTTCACCCTCATTTATAGTTGTGTTTTATACAATTGTTTAGAGAGGCAATTTTTACCACACCAGTAAACTGACTGATATTTTATATTTTGTATTAATGGCCATGCCGTTAGCGTACAGCCATTAAAAACAATTATCATGTGAGTACTTGCCACCACAGCATGTAGTAATAGCCTACTGCACAAATTGCATTAAGGGGTTTGCCTCTTACTTTGTGTTAAACTGTGTTGCATTTTTCTGGAATTTTTCTCAGGGGATGTGGTATGGGCAGAAAGTGGGCATGGAAGTGTTAGCCCACTGGTGTGTTATACTTAGCCTAAAATTTAGTACACTTTGGCAAAAGGCCTCAAGTTTGTATGTGAGGCTGTGGAGGGTTAAGTGACTTGTCCTAGGTCAGAAGGAGCAGCTTCAGGCTTTGAACTGGGCTTTACTGGTTGTCAGCCTGGTGCTCTAACTGCTAGGTTAAGTGGACACACTTTATTCAATTAGCACATGCCCTACTTGCTCTAGAAATGTTAAATTCCTTGCCTAAGTTATTTAAATCACATTTTTCTGGGTTTAACACAGTTTATTTTCATGGTCCGATTTCAACATACACTGCATTGCTTCATTGCACAGTCCAGAGTCCCTATGAAGATCTTCTTCTTGCATATTAGATACTTGATGTAAATTGTACTAGTTGCAAGCTAGCATTTAATTGATGTTAAACCATACTGAACTCTGATGGGGAATTTAGAAGTATGTAACCCCTAGTTTGAATGGATTGATTCTGCCTTGAGATTTATATTTCATCAGGTCCAATCCAAGGCCAACACATTCAGGTTCAGATATAATTTAATTTTAATTTCAGTTTTTATTATTCTGCTTTGTCATGGGGTCATATCAATTACAAACCATCATCAAAATGATAAAATAGTTAACATAAATAAAGATGAACTAAACTTTAAAAGCAAAATAACAAACCACTTACAGCTTATGATCAAAGCTAAAACAATAAGAGAATTCAAAAAATAGATTTAACACAGCTCAAGTTGTAACATTTTCATTTCAAGCAGAAGATTAGAACATAAGCATCACCATAGTGAGCAAAACTGAAGATCCATCAACCCAGTACCTTATTGCCAACAGTGGCAGTGGCTAATTCAAATCACAATTATCTGGTAATATGCCAAAAGACTAAAACAGATTTTTATGCTGCTTACCCCAGGACTAAAAGGTGGATTCTCCCAAATCCATCTTAATAATAGCTTATAGCCTTTTTTTTTTTTACTTGTCCAAAGCAGTAATAACACTTTTCTGTGCCCCGTGGAAACGTTAAAAAGCCTTTTTCCCCCACAGTAAAAAAATCTATTCCTCCATTCCTGTCCTCCCCACGGGCGTCACATTTTCATGCAGCCAGCAGCAATTTGCAGGCCGACTTGGTGTTCTTCCTCCTGCTCTGTCCCGCCTCTCTACTGCAACTTCCTGTTTAGCATCAAAACAGGAAGTTGCAATAAAGAAAGCAGGACGCGGTAGAAGGAAGGCTATGGACGCAACCTGTGACTATGAATCACTGCAGGAAAATAAAAGTTGCCTACCTGTAACGGTAGTTCTCCTTGGACAGATGATCTTGCAGCTACACAAATGAAGTGACTCTCTCGTGACGTCACTGACCCGGTCCAATACCAAAGCATAAAGCTTAAAAAGCTATCACAATATGCACACATGTAGATTCCCGCTCTAGTCCACACTATATACTATCAGGCAAGAACCGCCCCTTTTCAGTTTGATATAATAGCTAGCGGCAACTTAAGGGAGGGTTGGGAGGGATTGTGTGGCTGCAAGATCTGTCCAAGGAGAACTACCGTTACAGGTAGGCAACTTTTATTTCTCCCTGGACAGAGTATCTTGTAGCCACACAAATGAAGACTCCCAAGCTACACAGGTAACAAATTAAGAAACATACATATGTCTATTGAAAAAATAACTGGTACCTGTGTGAGGAGGAGGTGGTAGTTGATGCCTCGGAGTACAGAAGAAAGGACAGCATGAGCAAAAACTGCATCAGTAGATGAAGTATTGATGCAATAATGTTTCATAAAAGTGTGCACCGTTGAACATGTAGCTGCTCTACAAATGTCTTGTAAGGAAGTTCTTTGCAAGTGAGCCCTTGTGGCTGCCATGGCCCTGAGATTATGAGCTGTGACATGAGGAATGTTTGAGGGATAAGATGGCTGTGCAAGTTGATAACATAAGGTGATACACTTCGCAATCCACTAGGATAGAGTTCCTTTCATCACTGGTTGCGGTTGAAGAGTAGACCGAAGTGAAAGAAATAATTGAGAAGGTATATTCTTGGATTTGGTTCTATCCAGATAAATGGTTAGAGCCCTCAGACAGTCCAGAGTATGAAACCTCTTATGATCCTCAGAATCATGTGGAGGAGGATAAAAAGTTGGAAGTACTATTACTGATTTAAGTGAGAAGGTGAGACTACCCTAGGTAAGAACTTCAGGTGAGTGCGAAGTATGGCCTTATCATGGAGTAATTGAGTATATGGTGGATAGTGGACGAGAGCCTGGATCTCACCAATACGGCGTGCTGAAGTCAAAATTACTAAAACTGTGTTTTCCAAGTAAGGTATCTGAGTTCCGTGCTGTGAAGTGGCTCGAAAGGAGAAGTCAGAAGTGCATTCAGCACTAAATTAAGGTCCCATGCTGGAGTTGGTGGACGAATGGGAGGGTAAAGGTGCATGAGTCCTTTAAGGAATCTTTTTGAAACAGGATGTTGCATGAGGGTCAAATCATCCACCGGGTCATGGAACACTGAGAGAGCTGACAAATTAAGTCTTATCGACGAGCATGATAACCCTGATTTTGAAATATGGAGAAGATAATCTAAGACACGAGAGAGAGAAGCAGTGTCAGGGTGGAGACGATAACGGAAACACCAGCTGGAGAAACGCTTCTATTTTGCTGTGTAAGATTTCAGAGTGGAGTCTTTTCTAAAGGCGAGGAGAACTCAACACCCTGTGAGAATATCATGCTCAATTGGGACCGATCAGCCAAGCTGTGAGGTGGAGAGATGCGACGTCTGGGTGAAGAAGACTGCCTTGTTGTGCTATCAGATCTGGATCCAGCGGAAGTGGAAGCAGGGGCCGCAAAGTTAGGATTAGGAGAAATGTGAACCATGCCTGTCTTGGCCAGTAAGGAGCTATCAACAAAAGAGACGCTCTTTCCGATTTCACCTCGAGCGTTTTGGAAATGAGTGGAATTGGAGGAAAGGAGTAGAGATGGCCTTCTGTCCATGGAATTGGAAAGCAGCTTCTGCTATTCTGTTCAGACTGGGAAACTTTGAGCAAAATCTGTGACATTTGGCATTGAGAGGGGACGCAAACAGGTCGATGAGAGGCTGGCCCCACTTGCTGAAGAGAGCGTGCGTAACAGTGGTCTTGAGTGACCACTCGTGTGGCTGTAATTTTCTGCTGAGTGAATCCACTAAGGCATTTTGCACCCCGGGTAGGTAGGATGCTGAGATCATGGACTGGAGACCTAAGACCACATGCTAGATATGTGGAGCTTCCATGCACAGCTGTCGGGACCTGGTACCCCCTTGCTTGTTGATATAGTACATTGCCAACTGATTGTTCGTTTGAACGTGAATTTGGTGATGAGAGAGGTGAGTGTGAAACGCTTGAAGAGCCAACTTGATGGCTCGCAGCTCCAGGAGATTGATACTGTATGATGTCTCTTTATGAGTCCAAAGACCTTGTGTCTTGTAAGAGTTCATGTGTACTCCTCACTCGTTTGGATGCATCGGTGGTTAGGTAAATTGAAGGTAGAGGAGGCCGAAATGGCATACCTTGAAGGAGATGTGGGATGTGAGTCCACCATTGCAGAGAAGTTTTCAGTCTGTGAGAAAGTCCTATCTTTGTTGACATAGGATGAAGAGCTTGGATCCATCGGCCCCTCAGGTGCCATTGTAAAGG